>NC_137736.1:85526742-85566742 GCF_963264785.1 Psittacula echo | reverse complement strand
GAGAATTCACTGAAGAGAATATAAAGAATTCCTACACACATTCAATGGGAAGGTAATACAAGAGTTCACAGCAGCTCAACTGGTGATTCTTCCAATGCTACAACCATAGATGCAGCAGAGCTGTTTAAATCAACAAAGCCACATATGACAGTCACCTAATCTGAAGTGTCACCTAGCCATAGATGACCTGCCTGAAGAGTGTACTTTCAGCCTTAAATTTAATTTCCTCTGGGGGATTTAAGGTAAGAGTTTGTTTTGATTTGCAAACCTAAAGAACCATTGTTTTAATGGGGAAAAAAAGGAGCAAATAAATTAGTAAGTAATAGCAATGTGCTTTGAATTCTATTCCTTTCATTAACTTCTGTCAAGTTACTGGACTTCTTAGGAATATTACACAGAACATGGATAAATCTTAATATGTATTCATGTCGTACACCCTAACAGCACAGAAGGCTCCTTCTGAGCAAGTGTAGAGCATGCTGTGCCTCTGTATTAAAAAATACTGCACTTGGCTATAACAGATCCATAATACAGTCAGTTTTGCTACAATATCAAAACACATTATAACCTCTTATTAAAACATGAAAGCAACAATGCCGATTTAAATTCCAGTAACAAAACCATAATCTTATAGCTCCAGGAACTGCAACATTGATAAAGGTATTCTGATTTTTCTTTGTTAAGATGTCTGAACGTAGTTATGAAAAATTTTGTGATCAATTCAGAAAACTGATGAACATTTCCAACTCCCAGTGAGGCTGACTGGAGTTATGAGCCCCCAAAGAGTCACAAGATGTCCGTAGCACCATGCAAGATACAGTCAACCTGTAATTTCTATGCTTTTTCTTCATTCCCTTTGTAACTCTTAAAATCAGCAAGTGACAATTTAATTGCTCTTCTGCTAATCTCCTATACACTAAATTTAAAGTGGGAGTGATTACTTACAGTGTATGTATAAACTACAGAAGTCACGGGGTTGTAGCTGCAAAGGACACCTTTACTTTAGCTGGGTTAAATAGTTATATTGTTGCTTATATGTATAAATAAATCCCTCTTTCATCATGGCGATACAGAAAACATGACATCCTTCTAAATTCATCATCAGGTTGCCAGGCAGACTCCAAAACAAAAATAATTCATTCAAACTGTTTAATCTACTCAGTGCAGATTGACAGTATCTTTATATATTTTTGAAAGCTCTTTTAACATTAGCTGATACTTTAGTGTGGGAAGAAACTAAAAGCTTTCTACATATAAAAGTTCATCGTTTACCTTCTCACAGCTATCAGATAAAAGCATAAGGGCAATGAAGCCACAGCTCTCAGATATATTACTCCCAGGGGACAGAACCCAAATGCATCAGCATCCTTAAAGGCAGCAGGTGTGAGCTTTGACTAGAGAACAAATGTTATACGAGAGAAAGACGACAGACAAGAGGTAACCAAGCCTATTAATGCTCCTGTGCCTGAATTGGGAGGGTTCTGCACCTCCAAAGAACTGAAACGGCTCTCACCAGGGGTAAATAAATAAATAAGCAAGAATACTACTTCAGATGTTTTAGTGAACTTTCTTATGAATGGACTGCAACACACAATGACAGAACTCCCTCAATTCCGCTTTTCAATAACTCCAAGGCACTAGGGATGTGACAGCATGATGAATACCACAACAGACAGCTCCAATATGGTACCATTTTACCAGATCAATATCTCACTGCAGTATAAGAAAAAAAGAAGCTGATATTAGTCTACACAGTGTATTACAGATGAGGTACATTTCTTCTTACTGCACTCATGCTGAACCAAAGCAATAATTCATAGATGCCTTTAAAAGGTTTGCACACTACTAGCACATGCAAAAAAAAGGCTAATCTCGGCTTCAACATCTGTTTGAACATGCAGTAGCTTAAAGCAGTAAGTATGTAGAGTTCTATGCATGTATCTATTAATCTACCTATGTGTACCACAAACACAGTGACAAACATATCTGGAGACAGAGAAATAACAGGATTTATGTATGCCATACAGTTCCTTCAGGAATAGCTTTCTTCAGGAACAGATTACATATTAATCAAACATTTCTTAGCAAGCCAGTTTGTCCCTTCTCTCCCCTTTTTCTATGAAGATACAGGAACATTTCTAACTGATGCTACAGCGGGTACCATTTTAAAAGTCTTCATTTGCCAACAGCAATCACAGTCGTCTTTTTTTTTCTCTGTACTTCAAATAGGAAATGAGTGGGAGATCTCAGTTACTGCTGTGTGATAAGTCCTTGCAAATTTAACCTTTTTATAGCAACTACTGTAGCTTTCAAAATAGAAAACAAATATGATGCCTTGGTAAAAATAATGCACTTAAGGGTAGCATAAAGAAACTATAAAATAGTTATTATCAGAATATGTGTTTGCTTTCCACCTTCCCCAGTATTCTCAGAAGAAAACTAATGGGAAAGAAAAAATTTCTCTGGTCTGAATAATAATATTGGACTTTATTTCATTCTGATAATGCCATAAATGCCTGTCTTGTAAGTAACCTAATGGGTATAGCTGGACAGGTAAAATAATATAGCTATTTTTACCTCTGAGACTGTGGAAGATAACACAAATTACTGAATGAATTAATTCTATTGTTGACAGCTATCTTTCATTCCTGTTGAATGTTCTCCTTTCCAGTATTAACTATAGAAGTCAAAATTTAGACTACTTTAAACTTCTGTTACATTCAAGAATACCTACAGATTATGTGATATTTTACATAATTTTTCCCTTTCTATCCCTCTTTTCCCTTTGGCTTAGTTTTTTCAAGTGTAACACTTCTTAAAGATACAGATGGTTTAGAAATACAAGTGGAAATTACTAAATAATGTAAAATTAATTTTTAAAATTAATGATGTATACACTTAGTATCATGTCATACTAAACACACCAAACTAAAAGGACTGTGTAAAAATTAACTGTGGTATGGTAGTTTGAAAAAGAAGCTGAACATTACAGCTAGAAAAAACAGGGCCAAACTGTTTAAATTCATCACTGGTTTATAGACACATAACTATACACCACAGACCACCACCAGAACACTACTTGTGACAAACAGTACCAAGCATCAGAGTTCCCTACAAGAAGGTATCACAAATTTAACTGTCATATGAAATTGGACCAAATCCAGATGGAATGAGAAGTCTGTAGTTCAGAATCAATCAAAAACTTTTAGGAGTCAGATTTTTCAACTGCCTGTCCAGGACAGGAGGATACAAACTGTATCCTATATGCAGAAATACACAATTCCCTACAAGTGAATTTCTTGGAAAAGGCTTTGAAAACTCAGGAAGGAAAACAAAAAAACCCACTGGAACAAAAATACTCCTGGAGCTTCATTCTGGTCTCTGTTGAAGTGATTTAAACACAGAAGTTATATACTAAGTAAAAGGCATGAAAGCAGTGACCTGTTTACAGTGTTGGTCTCTCTTTCATTAACCTTCTGGACATACAAATGAGAGGATGGTGATGAATTAGGCACCCAGATTCTCCAACTTTGAATGTACTTTTTGTGTGCATTACTTACAAGGGGAGGAAACAACAATTTAATGCTCTGAATGGAAGCCTTAAACAGATAAGAAATGTAGGACAAATGAAATAATCAGCAGAATGCATAAAGTAACAGGATTTGAACTTGCTCATTATTAAAAAATAAACAGCAGATGGATGTATACCAAAGAGTAAATATATTCTCATTATAACAGTGATTATTTGATTATATATGAGCAACCACTTCATGTCATACCAACTTGCATTTGACTGGGCTAGCAACCATGCTTCAAATCACTCACTGACTTTTTCTATACATGATTTTATTGGAAGGTTCCAAGAAATCTCACCCAGAAGAAAGCATAAAAGTTACCCCCAAGTCCATTTACCAGGCTATCTAAAATGTTATCTTCCTAATCTGCAGTAGAGTCTGCGCATATTTCAAGCCAACGACATCATTCACAGGTCTGTAGCCCAAATTACATAGTTGCTCTTTCTGCTTACCAGTACAGCATGCCCAGATTCTGGGTGCTGCTCAAACAGCAAAGTTCTTGTCCTGAAGTGGAAAGACAGTGAGGCTGACATAGAGATAATAAAAAGAATGCAAGACGATCAATCAAGCTGGCACTTTACACAAACATATACACAGGTATAAATATGTCCGCTGAGCTTGACAAGACTGCTAGAAGTGACATTCACACAAAGGCATTAGTGAGTTGAGATATAACTCATTAAATACTTTCCAGTAAGGAAGAAGGGCAAATGCTGCTAACTGTTATGTGTAGCACAATATTACATCACAATTTGTCATCTGTTCAACCTCTAAACTCCTGATAGTGAATAATTACATAAAATAAGGGGAACGAACTCCTAAAGAATGAAAAACTTTTAATGATGAACACACTTTTTCCATTGAATCTGAGATCAAGTACAGACATCTTCAGCTCAAAGACTGAAGAAAACTGAAGAAATCAAATACTGAAGAAAACCGAGAGTGATGTTACTTATCTACACAGTTGTGAAGCCCTCCACTGTGAGCTGATAATTTTGTACTGCATTTAGGAAAATACCTAACTTCTTAAATATGGACTGCATTAGTTTTATAGCTTTATGGACCCTTAGCTACTGTAACAGAACCTTTCTCATTCCATTTCCTTTGTTCTATACTGTTCAAAATACCATAAAAACTGTTTTACAAGGAATTATAAGAACTTTCCCATAATCAGTATGCACGAAATGCAGTATGTGTGCTAAGTTAGCATGGACATTTTTAATCATGACATACTCCGCTAAAGACTTGAAAATTTTCTAAAACACCAATCAGAACTTAGTGTAAAATATTGAAAAGGAAAAAACTTTACTCAATCAGGATTTTATCTTTACACTATAAACTATTAGGTTTTGTAGAGCCTTAGACCTATGACTATGGTTTTGTGCCTCCCAGATGATAAGTCAGTGTTGCAATAAATCTGAGTGAATATAAACGACACATCTGCAAAGCCTAAACTGTTGAAATACTTGAACAAATTTTCATACAACATTTTTTCCTAAAAAAAACCAACATTTCTGAAACACCCTGAAATATAAGCAAAATAATATGAAACAAATAACAATCCAGTTTCTTAAATCTAACTTCTTTGCTTAAGTACTTTAAAACAATACAACAGGTTATTAGTAACACCAGCATCGGGAAATAAGCATTGTAAGATCTAAATCCTAAATCACTTAAATGAATGAGATGACCTAAGATGTATCAGAAGAAAAAAAAAAGGTGGGAGGAAAATGGAAGACTCCACCTTCATCAGTAGCAGGAAACCCAGTTTGAGATGAAAGTCCAATATTTGTTAAATACTATGACTACTATAAAGTACTGGTGTGAGTCAGAGGCAGGTTATCTGCATGTCATGGAGTAACAAAACATCACTTCTGTAGAATAGCATAAGGAAGAGATTCTTTACTGTGAGGGTGGTGAGGCACTGGAATGGGTTGCCCAGGGAGGTTGTGAATGCTCCATCCCTGGCGGTGTTCAAGGCCAGACTGGACAGAGCCTTGAGTCACAAGGTTTAGTGTGAGGTGTCCCTGCCCATGGCAGTGGGGTTGGACCTAGATGATCTTAAGGTCCTTTCCAACCCTAACTATTCTATGATTGAATGAAATGTCTAGGAAATTCATTGAATGCAACATCTCATAACTGCATATACACTCAGATTACATTTTACATCAAAATATCTAATAATGCATCACAGAATATTTTGGTTTGGAAGGGACCTGACAGATCATCTGGTTCCAACCCCCTTGCCAGGAGCAGGGAGGCCTTCCATCATCATACAGCTTAAAGTTAAAGCTTCATTTAGCTTAAGTTAACACACCATTTAGAAGTTCTTTCGTAATGCACAAATCTAAGAGGAAACATATTGAAGTGTGTAATTCAGAGAAACCATGACTACTTCTAGACTAAGTTTTAAACCAAGTACTACCTCTGATTAACACAAGTTTAACCGAAATACAACCTCTTTTAAAAAAAGACTGGCTAGTAATTGCGGCCTGTAAATATACGGAAAGCTGAAATTATGACATTTTGGGGACCGTGTCCCCAGGAGGGGCTCCCAGGCGTGGCATGAGGCAGACCAGCGCACTCCCCCCGCCCCACATGCTCTTGTCGCAAGTCTTTGTCTCTTTTCCTGTAGTCCTGTTTAAATTCTCACCTTGCTCTGCCCTTGTCATCAAGTCATTCAAGCACAAAGCAGGGAGCACGGGAGTGTTTACTCATTTCCCAAGTCCATTATCTTACACATTAATCACTGGTCTGGAACTTTTGGACAATGCTGAATCTGTTACCTTTTATTTTTTTTCTTTCTGGCTGCTTTACTCTTGGGTCCGATAGTTCACCGGTTCCAAGCTGTACTTACACTTGACGACCTTTACATCTGATTATTTAGCTACTCTTCGGTTTTTTTGTCTTTTTTTTTTTTTTTTTAATACTTTAAAAATAAACAAATGCATGAAGGTATGAACAGCGTTTTCCGTCTTTAAAAGCCACGCTCGCTGGAGGAAGTCACAAATTTAACTACCACAAATTTACCTACTCCAAATCTAAAAGGCATATTCCACATCTGAAGCGCAAAGATATGTGATGAGTTTCAAGAAAGGACTGGAAAGAGTTTATTTTCTTTAAAGCAACCAGATTTGCCTGGAAAACGTGAAAGAGCTCACAACCCTTACACCCGCTTTCTTTAATTATTATTGTTACTGAAAAAGCAGCGAAAAGTTATTTCTGAACGCAGGAAGTTTGTTGTTGTAGAAATACATCTTCCAAAACAGCATAAAGTTTCTTTGCAGTAACGACTGCAAAAAGGAATAGGTGCAAATCCCGGCAGCTGGAGGCTCTTGAACTACACTTGTTAAAAGATTTGTTTGTGAAACACGCATTTTATTGCCTTGTATGCAGGTTATAATGAGGCATGGACAACTGCAACATTGCACTTAATGATTGCATTTCTTGTTTCAGCCAGTTTCCTTGTCCTCTTGCAATTAACGCTTTCCCAGATCACCCAAGGCTACTTGGGGGGGGGGGGGGGGGGGAGGGGGGGGAGGGGGAAGAGAGACAGGGGAAAAAAAATCAGAAATTCACATAAATGAGCAATGTCAATAGTTTAGAAAGAGTTACTTAGAGAACAAAGGGCCCTTATGAGGCACTAGTGAGAAGAAATGGGGAAAAAATGAGTCCTCACAATGTCGGCCTTTTCTCCCCGCGACTTGTTATCAAGCAGCCCGCGCGAGCCCCCTCCGATCTGCATGAAAATGCGCCCGCTCCCATTCACTCATTTGCATTAATTTCTCCCATTAGAGCTGCAAATGGCCGCACGTCTCCCCGGCACAATGCGGCAGCCCATCACCGCGGCGGCGGCGGCACCAGGTGCCCCGATCACTCGTCGTCTCACTCTCCCCCCGCCTTCCAAGCTCCCTATTTTTTAGGGGGAGGGGGTGGCCGCTGACAAGCCCCGCTCGTCCCAGGGACTCCTCAATTGGATTTTCTGGCGGTGACAAAATTGTCGCCGGCCGGGAGAGGAGGAGGAGGAGGGAAGGCGCGGGGGGTTCTCTTTTGAGCGGGCGTCTATCAGGCTGCCATGGGAAAGCGAGAGGCGAGTGATTCTCAGTGGCTTCTGATTTCCAGTATTTGTTCAGCATTAGGGCCCACTTATCTCCGGGAGAAAAAGCAACATGTAGAGAGAAAGTGACAGGCAGAAACACGCTCCCTCGCCCCTCCATTCTCCCCGCGCTCTGTATTCAAACAAGGGGGCCCTGTTACGCTGAAAGCTCCGGATCAGCCTCACTCAATTATCGCCGCTAATCCTTATAGCTCTATAAAGTAAATATTTCATTACAATTTCAAATAAACAGTCACCCAATCTAATGAAGCAAGAACTCAAAGTGGCAATGTCACAGAACTTGTTACCATCATCAAAGGGAAGGACACAGGCCTGTCTGCTAATAACGTTAAAAAAAAAGGGTTCCCGAGCAGATCCATGAGAAGGGATTCTTCCCTATTACTCACTTTGACCTTTTTGTCTTCCCAAATATTCTTCAGTCGTCAAAAATACTTCCATTTTCTTACTGATTACTCCTTGTGCACTGGGCTCGATCCTGGTACTCAATGGGAATTAGTTGAGGGACAGTATATGTTCACAACTCACACTAAAATACAGCATCCCTGGTTATCTGTCAAGACCAAGACTTAGTAGCTTCATCAGCTTCGAACTATTTTCACAGAACTGTTACTCCTAAACAAACAAACAAAAAAGAAGTCTACTCATGAAGTCTCAAAATCTCCCTAGTATGTTTATCCTAGTCTGGCACTTAATATTTCTGCTGCATACTTATATGGGAAGATGTCAGCACCTTTACAATCCCCCAAGATAGACAATGATAGGTCAGGGGCTATTTTGTGCAGCAGTTCTTTCAGGACCCCAAACTGCTTCCCAGTTCAGATAAGTTGAAGGTAACAAACACATTTGGCAGGTACAGAGCAGCACTGTCACTCCATGCTATCTTAGGCAAACACATCATAAAATCCCTTCTATAAACTTTGATTAACTTGGGTTACCTTTAGAGTAGCCAGGCTTTTTTATCCACAATGTTTACAACAGGAAGAACGCTACTCTAAGTTTATGTCTTGCATCTCTTTTCAGAAAATTTTTAAAGATGTCCTCTTCCTCTTGCCTTCATCTCCTGCCGAACTTTCCCACTCCCCTCCTCCTTTTCTTCCCCCCTCCCATTAAACCGGGGAGAGGGGGGGATATTCTTTGTCATTCCCTCTCTTTCTGACACAAATGAAATGGGCTTTTCTTCTATCAGCTGTTCACAGAGGAGATGCCCAGTGCCTCTTTGTGAAATACAAGAAATACTGAGATCTCACAGCAGAGAGCTGTAGGTCAGCATGCAAAAGTTAAACCTCCTTAGAGTTAAGTATTCACTGAGCAGTCTCCTTAGGTCCTGCTCACATTCCCATGTCAGCCACATGTCCCAACACTAACCCAGGGTTTAATGCTAAAAATACCCTTACAAGGCACTATTTTGGGCTCTGTGCAGTTGCCTTGCAAAAACAGTAGGAATCAAACGAGCAGATTTCTGCTTCATACATCATCACCTACAATCAACTGGTACAAAAAAAATATAAACCCCAATTAGAGTATTTCAGAGACTCCATTTCAAGGACGTGAATTTTAAGTGTTTAAGCTTTAGTAAGGCAACTGCTTGAGAACTGTGCTGAAAAAAAAGCAGAATTATCTCCCAGTAATGTTCTAGTACACCTGTGTAACCCAGTTATCCATGCATAGACATAACTGGTTGCAATCATTCAATTCTACGGATAAGGAAACAAAATATCCATCTAAAACTCTCAGAATGAAATAGTCACTGTGTAACACTGAGAGAATAGCACAATAAAAACATGTATTTGGCCATAATGCTGGTAGACACAATGCCGCATAAATACAGAAAAGAGAGCCACAAGTAAGAAATTACCATATGTATACAGACATCTTTCAAGCACACTTTAGTGCCTGTCATAAGCGGACCTGATAAAATAAACCCATACAGAGAAGGCTAACATAAAATCCTATACCAATTTATGCACTTAATACAGGATTTGAGTGTTATATTGGAAGGTCTTGAGAATGTTCTTCAGCAAAGTAGTGAAGCTCACCCTCTATTAGTAGCTTCCCATTACCCCAAATTACTGCCATTCAGACGTCAATCAGTAAGGATGCACTACAGGAATTAAAGGAAAGAAGTCATTTACCACAAGTATTCCTCCAAAGATTGCACTGTCTTTAGTTCTTCCGTTATTCTGTATACGTTTTTATTCCTTCAAAATTATTTTTCACTTTTTAATTTCCACTTCAATATTTCACTATGATTCAGAAATACACAGCTTTTCCAATGGGGGGGAAAAAAAAAAAAAAAAAAAAAAAATAAAGCCAGTTCACTACTCCACATCTGTAAATCACAAGATTTACACATAGTCTGATTTTAGTCCAGACACAGTTCTCTCAACTCTTGCTAATCAATGGTGAAATAAATCTTGACTGCTTTAAAGTGCTAAACATAATTTCCTTATCTTAAATATGAATATTCAAACATAATAGCAACCATTAGGTCAAGCCTAGGTAAAAGGGCATTTTTAACTGTTTATTTGGGTTTTGACTCCTGATGCATTGTTTTAAGCAAATGCTGGTCTTTCAGATAAAAGCAGAATTTTCGCTGGAGAAAAGTTTGTCAATTGAAGGTAATACCTGCTCAAAAAATAGTCATCATGAGAAAGCCAGGAGTTCCTGCTCTCCTTTTCCTATTCCTGACTGAACTCCTCATGCTAGGAAAAAATTAATTTATGACCTATAACAAAACTAAAAACTGAAATATAGTGCCTTCATTTCCGGGTAACTCCTTGACAAACTTCACATTAAGATATGATACAAAAGTTGGTTTATATTATGTACTTTGATATAAATAAAAGAATTCTTTAACTCGTTCAAATTAAGACAATTAAGTTTGATTTAAAATTACACAGCAAGATATTTATGAAGATACTTACTCTTTAATAAAATGCCTTAGACAAAGATTAAGACTTCACAGTTTTAGACTTCTTGAGTACAGAAAGCGTATTTCTTAAATCAGCAAATGTTCTTCCCTGGTAAATCTCAAATTTCAAATTTCCATTTGAAAAAGAATAGATACTTTATCACATAGGATGTATTGAGAGTCTAAAAAGGAGAATAGATTTAGAAAGCAAGATTATAAAATAGATCAGATTTTATTTTACGTTTATTTTAGTTTCACAGAGCAATAAATAGTGGGATGGCAGTCTCTCCCCATGCAGAAAACAAAGCTCTTCAGAAACATAGCTGCAACAGACAGGGATCCACCATATTCCAGTCAGGAATTTCCAGTTGGGAAAGTGAGGAATAAAACCCCAACTGTAACCACAAAGTTAGTGTAGCTAGACAGAGTATCACCTTCAACCAAGACCCTTATTTTAAATTTGGCTACTCTTCTCCAAATTCTTTTTTATTAAAAATAAATCAATAAATGTTAAAACTTGCACAGATCAAGCAACACAGATTATCTTCTCCACTATTATAATTTTCATTGACATGCTCCATATATTTATAGTGCTAATATATAGACTGACTTAACATACAAAACTATTTACCAAAAAATAAACATGAAGAAACAAAATAGAATATAAAGAATTGAGAAGAAAATAAATTAAAAATAACCATAACTTCTTAGTACAATTTCACCTATTTTAAAATTCCTTTGAAACTTTTGGAAAAATCCAGTTTTGCTTCATTTTCTCTTAATGTATCTTCTTAAACATAAATTTGACTAGTATTGCATTGCTTTTGAAAATTTCAATACATGAAACAGTATATGGGTGTAAACATCTCACTAAGGAATGCAAAATGTTACATTCTGTAGCTAATAATTCTCTCAGAATATGTAATCAATATAACTTTTCACATATTATTCCTTTTATTCTGCTTTTAGCTATAATTATGTATCTTTAAATAATACTAATTATCAGGTTCAGTTATGTCAAGGTACTCTTTTCTTACTTGCTGATAACCTGATTTTATGTTTGCAGACAAATGAATTTTGAAGTAAACCATTTTGACATATGTGAAACCAACTTGAAGATTAAGATATGGGTCTCCATGCTGTCAAATGGTAAGAAAGCCCTTAGATCTACAGTTGGATATTTTAAGGGCAAATGCTTGAATAAGGGCATTCAGGGTTGGGCAAGTTTTACTGGAGCTGCACATAATCAATACAATTAAGTAGGTGGGAAAGAGATGAGGTTTGATGTCTTAGAAGCTACAATTAAAATTGATTACACTTGTGAAAATACTTGACATAAAATACTACATTATGTAAGTAGCATTCTACATCTTTCTACACACTCATCCAGTCTGTGTCTTCAGTCTCTTGTTAAAACTAGATCCTCCTTGGCTCTGACATGAGAAGTCCTGAGCAGAGCTTCTCAGGATACGCAACTCCCCCAGTTTCATAAAAACGGAGCCCACTTTTCCCACAAGAGGTAAACAGTACGTTGCAAGCTCACACCCTAAGGGCTAGATCCAGACAAGGTGACTAGTAAATGTGGACCTGACAACCAAAAAACCAAAGTCATAGGTGTTAGGAATAACCAAGACCAAACAGGCACAGAAAGCCTGCTGGTACTGAGAGGAACTGTTTCTTAACCATTTCTTGGTATATTTAGAAGATTTGCACTACTAAAACATAGCTGACATTGTGCCAGTAGGTGAGCAAGGCAGTCACGTAGTACCCTTCACCCTGACCTCAATTTTCCTAGTTGTACCAAACCCAGGTTATTCAAAGCTAAAAATTGAAGCAGTTCAGCCTGTACAGGGAAAGAACATTAAAACTACAAGACAAGGCAGGCTTTTATCTTTAGGATCTTTATTTCAGCCAAAATCTCTGAAAGCTAGAGCTTATGGGTAAAGTAATTTTAATTATTCTAATTCATAGCAACAAGCATGCTTCGTTTGCTTATTAATGCAAACACTGAGCTGTTTGCATCTATCTTCTGAGAAACACAACCGAAATTATTAAGAGTAATCTTATTTTTAAACAAATATTGTCCAACTAATAAGGAACGAGTACCTCAAAAAAAAATTAATGCCTTTTGATGAAGCTTTGTTTCATAAAAATGTTTTCCTCTGAAACTCTTACCTGTGTTGATCTATAGCATGATTTTTAAACTTAAAAAAAAAAAAATTTTTATATCGAATTGAAGTAAACATAATATTTGGATAAGGTTGAAAGGTGGTTAAAGAGGTAAGATTTTAAATGCAAACATAATAATAATTAATTGCTAAGGTGCTTTTGGGAAAAATCATACACTTGACCCAAGCGGAAGGCTGAAATATTAATCTGTTTCTATGACAGAGATCAAGCTTCACAGTCGCTTTTTATCCTTCTCATAATAGAAGCAACAGTTGTAAACCATAATGTTATAGTTCAAACAATGCCCCCCCTAAGACTTCAAATTTATTATAGCATTCATCTCCAAGACAAAAGACCTGGTACAGGAAAAAAGCTCTTTTTAGCAAAAAGCATGGTTGTTATTTATGGCTCAGATGCGAAGAATGAGTTTGGGGAATTTATCAGAGATGAAGGTATGAAATGTTTTAGCTTGTTCTTCTCTCTCTAATCCATAAACCATTTTCTCAGCCACCCAAGTGAATTCTAATGGAACAGGAGTGATGAAATAATATTTTCTTAGCCCTTTAACACTTTGCCTACTGTGTGCACTGTGTGACTTGTTCAGGGAAAACACAGGAGCTTATAGTTACAAATCTTTTAAATCAGAAAGTAAAATGATCTTGTTAATAAATTATGTAAAATGGCCTTGTGGGAAGATTCAACATACCACTGAGCGCTCATGCCCACTATCAAACCACGTTCACTCACAACCGTTCTTACAAAGGACTTTTTTTTTATTAATCGTTTGTTTGATAGTAATGTGCATTTCCTGTGGATGCCTTAGAGTTATCCAGTCGGCCCGTAACTATCTAATTTGCTCTGGGTAGAGGAAGGAGAACAGAGGTTACTGAGGAGCCTCTGAGTGCGCTGAATAGTAAAAAAAGATGCAGCATGAGACCATGCAGCTTTTATATTCTCTGAGATGTAACCAATGCCTTGCCTGGTTAGATTTTTATGGCAAGCAGTACTGCTGTGACAGAGATGTTGAAGGCTGCTGCCCTCACCTCCCAGTTGCCGTGCTGCCTGTTATGCAGAATTCTTTGCAGGTAAAACTTACTCCTCCCTCCCTCTCAGTTTTGCTGAGTGACTCTAATGGCTTTGTAAGCCCCCATCACCACCAGTGCCACCCTGGATGCTCCTTCCAGACAGAAAAGATTAATGCAAGAGCATCTGTTTGCCCAAACAGGTGTGTCCTGGACATTCCCTAAAGCTTCGCTATGGTAACAAACTTGGTTTGGTCTTCTCCTCTTGACTATTTAAGTGAGTCTAACTTCTGGGGTTCTAGTCTCAGGTGGTTCAGATGTTTCAGCTGCAGACCTTGAATATAAGGTCTCAAGAAAAAGACTTAAGTTTCCCTACAGAACATATTAGGTGCAGGAATCCCTTAGTACTTGGCACGAGAACTAAGCTATTTTTGTATCCATATACGCAGGCAAAGAATTTGGGGGCCACTGGTACAAGAGTATGTACCATTTCACGCAGAACAACAGACAGGAATAGACCAAATTCAGCAAGACTTCTGATGAATGACTTAGCTATTACTTGACTGTTATGCTGCTAAAATTTCATCAGATCTAGCCTACTGTTCCATCTCTAATCTCTTTCCATACTACCCTTCTTCTACAACATCTACAGCAAACGACGTATTACTCTTCTGTGACACACTGACTCCTCCATTTAATAATATAGGCTTAATTATATTGCCAGGTTCTGTCTTGCTGAAGTCAACTGGAGAGTTGCCAATGGCTTTCCTAAATATAGAAACATATATACATACACAACGGAAAAAGATACAGGAAATACATACTTTACAGATAAACTGTTTCTTTTCTAGCTCATTTTGCATCATATTTCAAAATAAATGTACACTGACTTCAAAACAATGAAATGAAGCTATTCAAAAGAGGAAGAAGCTGCAGAGTGACAAGAAAGAAAATAAAAAAAATCCCACTTAACAAATAAAGTGAGCAGGAAAGAAAGGGGTAATACGTCATCAATCCCCCAAGGCTTTTTTTTTTCTTTGCTGGTGTGGGATATTCATATATCTTCCATTTGCACACATTTTTTGCCTTAGCTGAAAAATAATCAAGTTCTATGACTGTCTTTAGCTTTGCCATGATTCCCATTTATGAAAATATTTTCCCCTTTCTTCCTGTGTGAAGGAATCAACTATAGGAAAATTGCGTAATTGCACATCTTCCTCTATACTTTTTTTTTTTGTCTAAGTGAAATATTATCAACTGTGATTTAAGTTCACACTCAGAGTTGGGAGAACATGCAAGAGCAAGAAGTCTGCTATTCATTAGAGTATAAATTGCGCACCCACTCTGCTACAGATTTGCGTTTCTTCTGTTCCATTTCCCACCTAAGAAGTGTCATCTAAAGAAAGCCATTGCTTTTACAATCATCAAAGACCCATCCCTTCCCTCCATCTCATTCTTTCTATGGCCCTCCTCAGAATTGGGCTGGAAGTTGGGAAAGGGAAGGAGGAGAGGAAGGAGGGAAAAGGGGAAAGGTATTTTCATCTGGATCAATTACTAATCTGATTCACAATGCAACCCCACAAACAGCGGCAGCACATAAAATTGAGCAAACGGCAAAGGAACGAGAGTGGCACAGGCTGGCCACCACTCTTGGAAGTGTGTGGGCAACTGTTGCCTAGCCTCACCAGTCGGGCTAGATGCATACAGTCTTCCCCGTAACACTGGGATCTACTAAGAGTGAATCTGTGACAGAGGACACAAGGCTCAGCTACGTCTCTGTTGTAAAAGCAAGCTGGTCGCTCTCTTTACAACCTATTCACATCAGTAACGCATAAGGCAAAATGCTTTCCTGATTTTCTGCAGGCTGCTTTCCTCTTCTGAAGAAGGCAACATGACAGCATAACCCCATCTTCAGCAAAGGGGAAGAAAACTTTAGTAACACATTTTTCTCTTAATAAATCACTTTTAATGACTTCCAATAAATCATCTTGTAATCACATTCCTTTACCACTTAAGCCAAAGTATACCTCTTGCAGTTAAAATATTAATGTATTCACATTTCACGTAAAATTATAATAACTCGGAGAAACTAACTGAAGAGCAATCTTAATTTATCTGAGAAAGCAATGATTGTAAGTTTTAAAAGTTTTTCTAGGAGTTAGTAGTCTGAAAATGCCATCTATAGTTTAGACACTACTTGTGATCAGAATTTCACTACTTCATGTGCACATACACGTGCTCCCTGACACATCCGTTTTCACATACATGCATAAACGCAATATACATAAACCGCACTGTCCCAAGCATTTGTAAAGCAGCAGATTATGCAGAAAGACCTAGTGAAATGAGGCATTTAACACTGTAACATCCCATCACATATTCTGCATTCCCAATGTCCTGCAGGAATTCTGATGGTTTTGATGTTTTCTTTTTCTCTAGTTTCATTGCGGTAATTCCTGAACTACAATTTACATCTGCATCACACTACTTTGCCCTGACACAGAAATGAAAGTTAATTAGTTTCTATGACAACCTGATGCATGAAAGGACCACAGGTTCTTTCACATTTGTAAATACATTCAAACTTAGTATTCAGGGTGCAGTGTATATCAGCATTAAGTACAAATAGCATGAGTTTGTTTTTAGTAAGGCAGAAAAAAGGACTGAAGTCAGATGATGTGATTCATTAGAGCATACATTTGTCAATGAACAGATGAGTCCCAATTTGTTTCCCTCGCCTTTAAAGAAGTCTCCAAACTTCCATTAGAAAAACATATTCAGATCTGAATAGACATTCCCCTTAAAAGGTTTGTCAGAAACTCAGTACCTAAACTGGATGAAGTTGTTTTTTCATCTTAATTTTGCACCACAGCATTTAGTGTTTTCGTTACTGTAAAAATATATGCCTTTAAGAGCATTTCAAGGTATGCAATATTATTCACATTCAAAATAAATGTGAATAATAAGCTTAACCCGGCAGTCTTTGACCTAATGCTATACTTTGACTCTCACAATCATCTGTGCTCATTTTTTTCATAACAGGTCCCCAGAATAAAACCCCAAAAGAATATGTATTCCAAAAATCTTCTTTCCCATTTAAAACACTATCGTGAAGTTTAACTGTGAAGGTGTCCTGCTTTTACTCATGTGTTTAACACCAACAGTCAGTTGCTCCTTATCATACTGAACACCCGAGACCTTTGAGCACCGGAACCTCCCCATGATCACAGCCAGGCCTCCTGCTCCCCAAGAAAAGCTGTGGGAGGAGGACTCAGCACCACTTCTCACATCAAGATTGCCCTGCAACATCTCACTAAGTCAGTCCACCCAGTCTCTTCTCTGGGAGGAAGAGGATCCCAGGCTGAGAAGAACTAGATGAAAAGCCAAGCCAGGACAAGTCTGCCAAGGTATTCTACAGGCAAGACCCACAGACATGGTTTCCCAAGCAGCAGTTCCCCATGGACGCTGTGGTAACTCCTGAAGCATATTGTACATTCATGGGTTTTATTCTAGCAAGGAGACAACATTATCAAGATGTGTAAATATTACAACTGTTCTTTGCCCAAGAAAACCAGGACTGCATCCTTTCCCCAGCACAAACATAGTTCACATAAGTGACTTTCCTCTGCTGGGCAAAGGAAAATCATACCCTGAAGGTATTTAGGACAAGAGAGAATAAAAAGCCTTTACACATCAGCATCAGATGATCTGCCACATACTGCCTATATTGTCACAAAGCAGTTGTGAGGGTTTTTTGTTGTAGTCATTACAAACATTTTCTAAATTACATACTTATATGGACAGTATATAATTGAAGTCACACAGGTAAGTACTATGACCAAATCAGGTTATTTATTCTAAAACCAGAGAGGCAAAGGAACAAAAAGGAAGAAGTATACAATAAGTGTCTCATTACTATTATTCTCTAATTTCTTTCAAAATGAGAAATTTAGTGTCACA
This sequence comes from Psittacula echo, assembly GCF_963264785.1. Taxonomy (NCBI): domain Eukaryota; kingdom Metazoa; phylum Chordata; class Aves; order Psittaciformes; family Psittacidae; genus Psittacula; species Psittacula echo. The sequence goes on along the minus strand of NC_137736.1, from coordinate 85,548,988 downwards.
AGAGCAAGCTAGAGCTGCGATACAAATGCAGATATTCCTTCCTCTCTGCCCCTGACATAGAAGAATTCTACTGAATAATTTCCCAGTAAAATGCTGATGCAAATAATGAGGAGTTATTCCACCTAACTACTAACTCAAGTACTGACCCTGAAAGCTGCCTGTTTGGGTGGACCCCCGAATTTCTAAAGACTTACAAGACTCCTTCTTGCACAACTGAAATCTAATTATCAGTGTTCTCTCAAGACATTTCTTCCACTCCATCTCCAAAGCTTGTAAAACATGGGGCTCCTGGATTCTAATCAGAAACCTAGAAACCTATAAACAATGTGTAACTTACAGATGCCCTTCAGTGCATCAGAATGCTTTTTAGTACAGCTCTAAAATTCTAAATCACTCCATATTACTTATCTCCAAACTTCCTCACATTTTAAATGTCATGGTGTCAGACTAAGTAATAAAAAGTTTAAAAGCTAATTAGTGAACTTGACTAGTGACACCTGAACACTGTATTTAAGACTGAAAATACTTACGAGATATTTCTATTTTCAAATTAAGAATTTTTTTTTCCAAGAAACCAGAATTTAGAATTAAGACTTCAGTCACAATGAAAATGTGACTAAGCAATCTCCAGTAGGTACAGATGCAGCTGTAAGCTAGTCATAAAAAATAGTATTTCAGATGATCACACGTTTTTCAGCTTCATCTGCTCTTGTAGAGATTTTTCTTAACTATAAATTGAGCTCTGGAATTTCATTTGCTTTTTCACACTAAATTGCCTCCAAGATTTTATATTCATTAAAATAAATGCCACAAGTTGTATTTTAGATTGTGGAACTTTATCCTCATAAAATAGCATATTAGAGCTAAATCCTCATGTACAGGTAAAGACAAATACGAGTTTCACTAGCAGATCAAGTACTTTTCCTAACATGAGGAAATGAGTGGCTCCTTTCACCTTAAAAAGTTAATATGAAAATGCTTCACATCTCAAAACCAACAAAACCCACTTAAATACTAGCAAGTCATGCCTGACATTTGTATAAAAACAAAAATAATCTGCTGTCAGCAAAACCTCCGAATGCCTCTGTCACTCCTCTCGAACATGAACCTTTCCTTGACTACAAGGGTTCTGCTGTTACACTACACTCATTAGAATGGAATTTGTGTTAACTTCCATGTACCACGACTTACTAATAGGATTGCTAGCAATTATTATACTGAAATGAAATCAGCACAAACTATTAGATCTGTTTAAACAAGTTAAAAATAAACCTTGATTAAATGTTCTTTTTAAAGAAACTGCTCATTAGGGCTGCAGGGCCTTCCGATAAATTGGTGTTTCATTAACATCAAAGCATGAATCAAGTTTAAACTCACTTACCAAACAAGTTATACTTAAAAAACAGCTTTAAAAAATAACCTGGATTACAACCATCACGTAAGATAGTAACTAAATGGACTGCTTATTTACAGAGGTTTGGAGATTTCAAAAGGGAAAATGCTTTCCATGAGGCAGGAGGGAAAGGATATAGAGCAGAACTGTTGGTATCCAAGAGCACTGGATTTACTCCCCAGGCTGGGATGCACATTGCAGTTTGCTAGTACGGAGCCTGAAAAGCACTGTGGGTACTGAACTTGCAAAAGAGGATAAAAGATCCTGTTTGCTTCCAGTGTTCTTACCTATATATATATATATACAGATATATATACACACATATACACACACACATATATATCAAAAAGCAAATGGAGTTGCAACTCGAATAAGACTTAGGCAAGCCATTCATATTTGCTTGAATATTTTTTGTTTTCTGTCTCTAAACCTATTGTCTGTCCTGTAAGCTGAGGATGCACATGCTATGTGAAATAAGCGTAATGAATAGATGGAGGTTAAAAGCGACAAAAGCTTGCACAGCTGCCTGAAAGGAAAATGTTATTTTCCCAAGAACGCTGCAATGCTGCAGTTTATCCTAAGAACTCAGTCTTGGCAATTTTGTCACATTTATTAAAAAAGAAGTCTAATTAACGATTCTCCCTCTCTAATATGAAGAAAGACTTTGCCTGCTTTTTAAAAAAGCAATGCTGAACTGGGCAGATTCTCAATATAGAGATGATTTTACAACACTGTCTTGCAGTCGTAAGAATTATTAAAAGAAATGGATTAACAGTAACTCAGTATAAACAAATGTACCCATTACATTAGGCAAAGAGTACGTATATTTTGAAAAGCATTTTTAAAATGGCTTTTTGATATCACTGTCGTAACAGATCATACAGTAATTTTAACCATAACTTAGTCTGCCCCTTTCTGCTATTATCTTCTAAAACATGCTAGTTACCTTTCTGCACCAGTACTGCAAAAATGTTCTGGTTTAAAAAGGAACAAACCTCCCAGTTTAAGTAATTAATATTCCTTAATTAAATTCACCAACCCATAGACAATGAATTCTTTATAAAACTGTAAGCTTGCCTAAAGCAACAAAGTCACACTTTTGTTAAAGCATTTTTAGTGTGTATTTTGCACAATTTTTTAAAGTTTAACCTCTGTGGATCAATGTGCTTCCTTAAAAGACTTTAATAAATTAAAGTGCAGAGAGCTTTTTTTCACCAGGCAGAAAAAGCTGATGAGACAGGTTTAGTTTAATCTCAGGCAATAGAAGTCATTAACCATTCTCTCAGGGATTAAAATATAGCTTGCCCTTTTCTTCTCTCACTTATCATTAGCATCACTTTAATCTCCCAGCGTTTCACACTGCTATTTTAATCATTACTTACTGCCTTTTGACAAGTGCAGAACATGCTTTTTCTCATTGAGGCAATATCCTGGTTTTAGCTGACAAATGTAGGACATAATGTAAAAATATCAAAGTGACATCTCTTAAACACACCTTCATCATAAAAATCTCTAAAGTTACAATATTCCTTTGTCTAATGTTTCTATTGAAATTATCATTTGAAAGGTTTTGCTCTTCCACAGAGGCAAAAGTTTGTTCTAAATAACACAACAACTAATTTCAGTCGATTGATACAGAGAGTACAAACATTTCAGGGATTTTAAAAATATACACCTTAACATTTTTGTATACCCAAGATATATGATCATAAACTTCCAGGTATTTTTGTAGAGAGAACTCTTCCAACCAGCTAGAGCTCAAATATATCATATGAAATGCTCACCTGCATTATTTGATATTTGTTCACTAGCCTTGAGAAAAATAAACTATCTTTCTCTGTCACTTAGGTATTTCTCACTTACTTGCTTTCAAGATGAATTTCAGGGGGGAGGTGTGAAGTTAATGTCATATATCATACAGTTTTGAGCACAAGCGTAATAAAAAGCATTCAAATTTTGTATTGAACATTTTACTTGAATCTCCTCAGACACATTTTAAATGCTACAATCCTTTCTGGTTTAGAAAACACAATGAAGTTTATTCACAGATCTACAAGTTTTACTCCTATTTAACATCAAATATATTACCTAGGGTACAAAGCATGGTCAAATGATCCATATTACAAACAGAATCCCACAGGATTCATACAGTTATTAAGTTTCCTGTCATCCTTAGCTTTGAATAAATGGATAATCAAGATTTAAAATACTTTCTTTGAAATTCTGTTTTGACTCAAAAAGAAAACTAACAAAAATAAATTGGTAATGACAGAACTTAAGAAATTATTTTAGTTAGTACTAACACAGTTCCTAATGTTTGGCCCCAAGCTCTTTAATCTAGTCCATCTGTAATGATCTCATAGTACTTTCAACCATTATTTAACTGTTAGGAAAAAAAAGCTATGTTGCACTATATGTTTCAACAATAAAATCCCTTCTTAAGCTTCACAAAGCAGAACAATTCATTATTTGATCTCTTTCCAGGTTCAAAGTCTGTCTTACTGCAATACTTCAAAGAAATATGTAATCAAAGACAAACAGCTGTGAAAACAATCTTTTATTACTTTATTATCATCTAGTATATATCTTTAGGGTAAACCAATGAAAATGCTACACAAATAAAACAAATATTTCTTTTAAATTTCTCCTTAACTATAAATAGACATATAGTTATAATCATTTCAAGGTAGGGCCCCGTCCTAGAAGGTGCAACTACAACTCCCACCCTGGTATTTCACAAGATCATGCCTTTCACTAATTAGACCTCGATTCTGCAAAAACCCAAGCATGCAAGTAATTTCATATTTATGAACTGATTTATATCTTTCAGTTGCAATGTTAATAGGAGCAGTTTTAAGCCTGTGAATTGTATTTCTACCTGTGCAGCCATATTTTTAATTTCCCATACCATATATTACATTACTCAGAACAACATTCAGGTTGTCAAATCAAGCATTTTGAGATTAAGAAATATCAGAAGATGGCTTCCGATGTAATTTGAATTTTGCCTCCTTGTACATGTCACATTTTATAATGACTTTTTTTATTATATGACCACATGCTATTTTTTCTAAAGTTGCTATATTTTAGCCCATGCTCTGGAATGGCTGTGCTAGGAAAAAGGGCAATTATTCAATCAGTTTGTATGCATCATCCAGCTAGTAGACTTCACCTTGCTCTCAGTTTATCAGACAAGGAATACTGAAATAATTGGCTTCTCATGCTCTTTTGTAAGATGTTCATTATAACCCTCACAAATTTCAACTGAAACAAGAACATTCTTTTCCTAATATATACCTATACATAATTTGTCCCATATAGCATAAAATAATTATCTGTAATCCAACACCAGAGTGAACCAGAGAGAAAGATGGCACCAGGACTCAAGAACATTCACTTTCCACACATGCACATTCCTCTGCTATGCTAACAAAAGTGCTGATCAGCCACCACTTCCATTGATTTCAGTGGCTGTAAGGAGAATAACAACTGCTGCAAGTAAGAGCCCACATATCTCAAGCTGAGCACCCTGAAAATGAATTATATGCAGTTAGTGGCCATCTGCCAAATGTTTTAATTGAGTTGCTCACCATCACACAGACAGCCTGTGACAGAAACAGGGACAAAACTGGGTTTGCCAGAGCGTCTTTCTCTTGAATCAATCACAAAAGCATCCTCTCTCTTTTTGCAGTCCCTGACTTGTTCCAGTTCCTGCAGAAAATGAGCCAAAGCTCCCATAAACAACCATGTGCAAGAAAATAGACAGGGATGCTAAATAAAAAATAGCATATGATACATAAATTTAAAACTGCATCCTAATAATAAAAATGAATGCTCCATGGGCAACCAAAGTTGTGTGTTCAGGACTTCTCAGGACTTGGCTTTGTAATCTGAATCATATATACATATACTCCAATCTTGTCTCACAGTACATTAGAGTTAATTGATTATTTAGCCTTCACCACTGCATAAAAATTGAAGTTACTGAAAATCATCTTCAGATAAGCAGCAGAAGGTTTTAAGAGCTGAAATTAGTTATTTGGGCCACAAGACTAGGTCCAGTTGATCCAAGCTATGGAAAGTCCTGTTCATCCTGTCCTCCTCTATTTCCTTCCTCTGGAGATTCCCTCCAAGTTGGCAGAATTGGATTCCTGAGTCCACATACTTTGATTTTCTACAAGCATCCTTTCCTAATTTTTCATTTCTCTGACCATCTACCAGCCCTACATTAGGACGGTCAAAATCAATTATCTTGGCTGGCTGACAGAATTTTACTGAGGAACACAAGTGAGAAGAGGAAAGACAGTGTTTCGAAAACATTTGTCTTGGATATCCCATACCAGTGAAAAAAAAAAACAACCATCTGCACAAAATTTTCAGTTCCTACCACAACGCTCAAAATGCAGAAGGTTCTTAACAATTTCACACAAGATTTGCTCAAGAAGAGAGAACTAAGCAGTCCGTAATACATAAAATACAATGATAAAACCCGCAATGATCTGACTTCAAACTAAACCACCTTGTTTTCAAACAAGTTTATGTTTAGGATCAGCACAGTAAACATCACTGAGTTCTCCACAAAAAGCTTAGCTATGCTGGCAGGAAAAAACATTAAATGCTGCTAAGCTCCAGGCATCACCATACTATGAAACATTTTTGAAAACACTTTCCTGAAAATTGATATTCAACATCCAACACTTTAAAAATGAGAGTTATGTTCTCAGCTGCTGAGCCAACTGTATTATGATATGACTTGATATGGGTATCTCTCAGTATCCTGACTTCCTCTCATGCTGAAGCAAATACCATCAGAGGTACTTATGAGTCTAAAGCAATGTTATGGTACAAAATATATCTTTCACCAGTTACAGCTAATATCCTCTCAATCACATAATGTGATGTCTCTACAATAAATGAACAGTTGTAGTAGCAATTTTTCTTTGGCTTCCTAAGGTTATCTGACAGCCCACTCTGGAATGAACTGGTAAGGTGGACTGAAAATGGAATTCAATTTAGCAAACTCCAAATTTCTCACTGCATGATAGATTCAACTAGAAACTGTAAGATTATATTAGCGTAAGAATTATTACAGATACATTTAAAATATCAGGACATAAACACATGGGTATCCAAGGAGCCTGCATCAACCAGGGTCAAATAATTACAAAAGCAAGCATCTCTTCTGCAACAATGATCTCAATGCCCACAAAGTACATCCTATCAATTTCTCTTGTGTCAAAATCAACTACAGACTAAGAATTTCACCTAATGCATGCCTCCACGTTTTCAAGTAGTAGGTGAAGTTCACTCTGTAATACTTTTTATAGTGCAACTTACAGGTCAGAAAAACAGGAGAAAATACTTCTTTCACTCTTACAATCTGAACTTTAAGTCAATTTACATATTCTTATTTACATATTCATATATGTGTAGGTCATTTTCTGGAGACCAAATGCAAACTTTCAGAAATCTAACATATTTAAAAATAATTCTGCTGCATCAGTTTGTATTAAACAGGTCACACAAGCATTTCATGAATGGCCTAGGAAGGAGAAGGAATTGTGTTTGGGCAAGGGATGGACTAAAATCATTACTCTTAGGTCCTTTATGATTCACTGCTTAAAATATGATACTGTAATTCAGCTAGAAAGGCCTTTCACATACTTATGACAAGCATTCTCCCCTCAATGACTTTTAATCTACCTATACAAAAGCTGACTAGATGTTGTATCTACTCATAATCCTTTAGAAAAAATATCCTCCTGGATACAGGCAATCAAGTCCAATTGCGTATCGCTATGTGAATATGCCATCTTTCCTTAGGTAGATGCAAGGTGCCAAACCAAGCAGAAAAAGAGAAGTGTTGCAAGAATTTCTTTTACAAAAAAATGGAAGATGTTTTATACAGGTCAACCAAATAATCAAATAGTTGAGAGATCTGCCACTGAATTCAATTAGAACAGAACAGTGCCTTTGGTTACATGAGTTTCTGTATACATAAATTTCATAAGCTGCTAGACTGACTCAGCAGAAACAAACAGATGATATCAGCAAAGGTAGTCTTCAAAGGTTAATACTTAAAACAAGAATCAAAATAAGGTAGCACAAGAAAAAAAAAGAGCAACAGATATTTGCCCTCAGTCTCAGTTCTGCCCACCCTTAAGAGGAGCGGTGTCGTCATGTCTTTTTTCTCTTCTTACCAAATTGCAGCCCTTCCAACAAGTAATTATGTAAAGGGAGAGTGAAACTGAGATTGAGTTAGTCACTTGCTTACAAGTAAACAGGCAATAGTTACTGACTTAAGACACTCCTAGTACTTTAATTATTAATATAAGCACACTCTTACCAGGTATCCATATTCACCCAACTGTTCAGGGATTATTTTGCAAAACTGGGATGGAAAAAAATTCATCTTGCACCATTCCTTTAGTGTTGCATGGCTTATAAAGGCACAGATGAGAAGAATTTCCAGATCTACATTGCTTACAATACATGCTCAGTGTCCCACCAAAAGTTAATTTTCAAGCTACACAGAAGTGCTGAGCTGCTCATGAAAGCTACCTCGTCTTCAATTTCATGTGTTTCCTAAAATACTCTCTCTTTCTATGTGAATGCTTCAGATAGGGGTATAGTTGCTTTTACTCACAGTAAGGAACCTGAAGACTTATCTACATTTAACAAAAGAATAAAGAAACACAGAAGCTGTAAAATGTCTCAGCACACTATGAGAATTCTCACTGGTATATAGACAGCCTCTCATGCAGCATTCTCCAAGCCAGCACTGCAAAGCTTTGGATGACCACCCCTTTTGCTCCCCATACTGCTTTTCCAGTTAACAACTCCTTATCTATAATATTATAATAAATAAAAACTTGAAACACATCTAAACTGAATAGCATAAGAACAGCTGAATGAAAGTGCAAGCGAAGTTAGTATGTCCTTCTAGGATAGGTTTGCTGAGAGCACCTATTCACATATTTTAAAAAAAAAATACAGGTATAGTTCAGATTTTTTACTACTTGTTCAGGGAATGGGCTCTGAACGAAAAAAAATATGGAAATCACCAGCATAGTGGAAGAGAATTCTAGACTCTGACCACGTGTAATTTCTACCTGATGAATAAAGAAGCATCTAAGCTACCGTGTTAATAGAACAGAAAAACTGTAATTATATCATTCAGATTATTTTTATAATAAAAAAATCCAAATAAAAAGAAAAAAAGAGTTAATACAAATGCATATGATTCACATGAGAAGCATGATTCCTTTTATGTGATACTCTTCTTCATACCTAAAAATAAGGTACATTTCTGGGACCTTATAAACCTTAACAATGCCTACAACGGACACTGAAATGAACAAGAAACTGATTTTCATTTTATTTTTCTCTTTCAAAATGAGTTAACTAGTAAAGAGAAAGAGCATCAAGCTGTTTGTTGTCTTCCGAAAGAACAGATGTAAAGGGACCTCCTTTTATTTCAGTATCATTAAGAAATATTTCATACAACAGAACAACATCTTCCTTCAGTCATACTGAACTCAAGACTTAAAAATACTTTGGGAAGACGGAAGGAACTACATAATAAGCTATTTGAATGAATAGCTCAGAACCAATTTAAAGCCTCAGTAAAAATGTTCAGAATCTTCAAAATCTAACAGAGATTTACACATTCACAGAGATTCAGGATAAATGCCTGGTATATTTGGAACAGCTACAAGCATGATGTGATGGGGGCAGAGGAAGGTTGAAGATCTAGATGAACTACATATTCTTTGAGACCAGAAAACTGAGAGGAGAAAGACCTAAGTATATAAGTCTTCTACTATGTGTATATTTAGCAATTACTAAAAAAGAGGATGGTTTTTTCCTAATGTAATGGAAGGTTATTCAACTGGTCTTTCTGTACGTTCTAAAAACACAGCAGACCATACAGAATATACTATTTCAGATCTATGGTAATATATTTTCAGTAAACAGAGCAGACAACTGTCTTAAGCATCTTCTGAATGCTACATGAAAAAATGTGAGTCATCAAGATGCTTATCAAGTGTTCATATTTGCAGTGAGACCTTTTTAACAACAGATACCTATGTGAAGAAAAACATATTTACCCACCCTCTGAGTAGGATAGTGAAGTGAAGAAAAGGGCAATTATTCTGCTCCTTCCAGAACTATTTCTGAAGCTGGGTTCTACTGGGATTCTTCTAGGCATCTCTGTAGAGAGATACCTTTAAAATGCTCCTCCGTGTCAAAACAGACTCCTGCCAAATCACAGGAGAAATTTACTTTCTCCCAGAAAAACTTAGGTAAACAGAAAGATCTCACAAGGTACCAAACAAATTCTGTGAGACTAATGACAGAAGTGAACTTCAGAGCTTGGCCCTTCTTCCCCCTCCCCAACTTGGAATCCCTTGAACAGCCTCAGGCTCACATCCAAGAGCTGTTTAGCAAAAGCATCCTGGGTGATCTCGATTGTCAAGATGTACAGTATGTGAGAAAATTCTTTAAGATAAATTGTGTTTAAGAATTAGAACATCTTGAAAAAACAAACAGACAAACAAAAGCCCATCCGTGAAAAGTATGAAGCAAAGCGTGTCATCCATACAACATCTGAAACGCCATCAGCTGGCAGGGACATTTTGGCTACCCGAAGCCCAAATTTGCTATCCAAAATGCTAGCACTTTTTGCTCAACTGTCTTGATTTGATGTTATGTGCAGAATAACCAGGATTAAAAAATATAACTACTTATTTTCATCATTCCAGAATTTAAGTTCTGCAGACTCTAATCCTAAGGGAAGGAGGACATGGACACGCAAGGCAAAAGCTACTTCCATATGAAAGGGTTTTATAGCTGAACACTAATGGAAAAAAATAATCTCCTACCTATGACATCATTGTTTCACCATTAGCAACCACGGATCAATGACGAACATGCCAAAATTTCAGGGGAGGGGAAGGAGTGGGGCGGGAAGGGAAAGAAAGGAGGCTTTTATCCCCTGCTGTAAGAAGGATTTTTTTGCCTTCCAAAATACAGAATTTTTAAGTGGGACATGAATTCACAGATCAAAGTGCAAAAAATCACCAAGCTGTCATAGACACATGCAGGCATAAGACTACTAAAAATATACAGGCTTGCTTGAATATTAGCATGCTTCCATTCAGCAGCATGTTCACACAAGTTAAGATGACATAGCCCTTAATTCTTCACATTATTTCCAGCTATTCTAGAGAGCCCTGTCCAGTGCACAGTGCAGCACAGCACAGAGTGTTAGGAAATATTTAGTGAAAATGACTCCTAACTGCAGTTTAAAATCTGTTGCAAAGCTTCTTGTTACATTATCAAAAGTTCCGTCACAACCATGCTGCAGTATCAAATATTTATTTGCAACATTGAAATCTCAAGGACTTTTTTCAGTGTAAATGAAATAGAATTTAAAAACGAACTGGGGACTTTTGCTTTAACTCCAGTTAAAGGTTATAAAATATGCATTAGAATGGGCTGGCACACATTAAGAGAACACAAAGCATTTATAATTTTCTGTTTACCACTTTTCCCAAGAAGTCTAATTTATTTGCCCTAGGGAATTATACTTTTCATAATATTTAACATTCTAAATATGATGTGATTTCTATAAAGTAGGTCATACGAAACTTGTAGAGGAGTCTCAAAGAGCGTGGGGAGGAAGGTTAAGCAAGTCTATTGTTTGTTCTGTTTACCACACATGGTAAACTAACAATACGTAAACACTTTTTTTTTATTTTTTTTTTACTACTTTTTTTTTTTTTTAACCTGAGTCTTTTCTTCTTGGACCAAGGAATTTTCTCTGTCACAGAGTAATAGAGCTTGAAAACTCCAGCATCAGCAGGGAAGGCAGGCACTCCTTAGCCAGCCACTGTGTGAGAGAGAAAATGCAATTAAGGCTCCCACCAGGGACAGAGAACTAAACAAAACCTGCGTCTTCACACAAGAGCCTTTTTCTTCAATGTGAAGTACAAGGCCTCAAATCTTGTTGGTGAGATGCTAGCATTTAGGACAACACACTTTCAGATTTTCTCACAGCGGATCAAAGTAAATAATGCAAGGGCAGCAAACAAAAGGGAAAACTCCAGCGTGCTTACATTAAAAAGAGATTACAGGGGGCTTATAAGTGATTGAAGGAATAGATGACATTTTCAGAAACATAAACTAAGATCTTTACGTACAGCTAGCACAGTGATGTGAGTCTAGCTCACTGACGTTTTAGCAGGAGAGATATGCAAGCAAATTATGTGCTCAAAAATACACAGCACAAAAAAATACGGTAGTTGCTATCTCACGTACTTACGGTGAATGCAACTATTCCTGATGTCACTCAGGTCAGGGGAAGTTTAACTACTGGTCTCAAGAAAAAGCAGCATTCCAGCCTACTTTCAGTCCACACCTTTAATTTTTCTTTATCCCTGTCCTCATTTAAATAAACACATGTTAATGGCTTGGATAATTAGGATACTTTCAAGATGCGCATGAAACAAACATACAATTTTCAGTGCATCCACTCCCTGTGAAGGCCAGCACGATCCTTTGTTAATTCCATTTCCTCTGAGGACACCAATCACTCAGCAAAGTAGCCCTTCTTTACATCAAGTCATCAATGTTAACAATTCTTCTGTATCTCAAAATTGGCACATATTACCCACCCTCAAACCTCTGAGGCTTTCCTAGTCTTGATACAGAACTCAAGAAAACGATGACAAGTGCGTAGCATTGCTTGACAGTTTTTAAACAGCTCTTTGTGACAAACTTCATCAGTGTCTTACTCATTTTGCTGGGACCCATAGGTATTAAACAATGATTGAATATGACCTGGAAAAAAAAAAACAACTTGCATGTTGGGAAAAGAAAGGAAGATAAAGCTTCAGTGAAAGTACTGAGGTGAATATATGCCCTCCACATAATGCAAAAACAGAGCTTTGGAAAAAGAAAAGCTGTTGTTCTGGTGAGAATTCTTGAAAATGCTTGTTGGCCGTAATACACAGCAATCCTTTGCTTAGTTTTGACACCATTAGAAACTTGAAGCTGTGGATAAACACACTCAGTGAGAGCTGTGTGCTCCATTAAATCTTATTTTCAAAAAAATTTTCATTTTATTCCATTAATTTATCTGCCTGCACAGCCTTTCAACTCAATGGATAGGCACCCTCAGATGATGATTTATCTCTACACAGCCAGCCAGCTTTCACTAGATGCTGAGGGCAGAATCCATGAGAATCCTAAGCATTTGGTCCAAGTTAGTCATCCAAGCTCCCTCTTTGGTCAATAAATAGAGAGGAAAGGGAGGAGACAGAGACAAGCACCCCCAGAGATCAATTCATCACAACTGTCTTACAGCACCCTCTGAGACTGTCTCTCTCCATTAAAGACAGAGTCCATGACCTTAGAGAATCCAGATGTCTACCTGAGACTAATTTCTAGATGACCAAAGTTAGTGAGATGAATACCACTAACAGACTATTAATGAGCAGAAGAACTCAAGGGCTCTATTCATATCTGCTGCCTGTTCATCAGAAACTGGAAGATAACATTATTTTGGGCATTAAAATCACATTCCATCTAGATGCTTTCTTATGTCATTGGAAAGCAATCCAATGGACCAAATGATTCTTTTCTCTTTCCAGTCTCACCCTCAGAAATGCACCATTTTTCTCAGCTGGAGTCCTGGTACAGCTGAATATGCCAATTGCAATCTTTTCTGTTTCCTACCAGCCTTCCTCTTTTCTACTATTTGTAATAATTCGACTTTTTATCAAGAAAATTGCACACTGTATTTAAACAAAATACCTGGTAATACCAAAGGAGAAGAAGAAAAAAGTTCCAGATGATACTGTGTTCTACATCATGTTATCAAAGTAACAATAATAATGCTATCTTATAATGATGCTAAAGCAAATACTGCAGCTGTTACTTTGGAAAAAAATATTTAAGTAAATGGATGTTTCATCTGCAAAAAGACTTGCAAGATCTGTAGGACTCCATCTGGCTTCATGTAAAAGCCTTTTAAGAAAGACAGTACTTCAGGACTGACCTTTTAATATATAGCTTATTTGCTTTCTATTTACATGAGCCTACACACAACTGAAAGAAACAAGTTATGATCTAAATCATGGCAAATCAGCTATCATTAAGAAAGAAAGCTGAATTATATTAAAAAATAAAAATTAAAGTATGTCTTAAATTCATACATGCAAATTGAATATCTTCTTCCCAGAAAAACAGCAGCAACATGTCCTGAATGAAAAAGTTGTCCAGTAACCATTACAGACGAAAAAGTATGCTTATTCTTATCATACAAAAGTGTCCTCTCCATCTCGTTTGATGAACTGTTGCTGCTACTGAACACTATTTCAAAAAACACTCAAATATTGATTTTAAACATTTCACTTCAGTTAGGTAAAAACCTTCTAAGTAAAGTTAATTTTCAAGGAATTATTCTCAGGCTGGAAAACACAAGTAAATCACACTAATTTCTGTTTAATGGCACTAATGAAACAAGATAAATATTGCATATGACTTATTATAACTTTGTTTTGAAAATCAAACAGTTCAGAAAATAATCAGTAGGCATTCAATCAAGGAATATTTTATCATGTGTAAATACAGTGAATTAAATTCAATTCCTAACACTTTATACTTTCATTGACTTTTATGTCCTGTGTATATTTTTATTCTGTTCCAAGAAGTCTGAACGTAATTTAGAAAGAAAAACCAACCTACAAAAACTAGCAAATATAAAAAGTCTATTACTCAACCACAGAGGATACTGTCAGGCTTCATTATTTAGATGAGCATGAGCATTATAAGTTATTCTATTGTGTGTTCTGTTTAAAATTAGAAATACATAAATTAAAATTCTCATTGAGATTAATTTCAGGAACTAAACAGAATTTAAAATGTAGACTTACAGTGATGTCTGGAACTGCTGCGTGTGGTGATACTTGATACATACATTTGTATCACAAAGCAACTGAGATTTAGGATATGTTGTAAATGAGAAGAATAAAAAATACTAATAATGATAAGATTTGAATTAATTTTTGGTACCTAGGAGAATGCATTGTAATACAGCAACGTTTTTTGTTCATTATGAAAACAGACATTAGAATATATTATTAAATGACACTTTAACCCATTATTTGAGTTCTGCTTGACATACACTCATGCATGTATATATGAGTGATTGCTTATGCAATAAGCCTGGGAAAAATGTAAATTGTATTTCCTCATAGCAAATTGCAACTGAATTAGACTACTGGGCAGACATAAACAATGCAATCAAATTCCCTGGCTTTTTATTGAGCTTCTATTTGACTTAGTATACATTTGAAAACAAAAAAATTGTGTTTCTCAGGGTCTGTGACATTGCAGGCCATGAGAGATTCAATGTCAGTGCCGGCATACAAATTTATTAGTCTATAAAATTTGACATTCTCTTATTTATTCACAGAAAGGACAAATAAGATATTTTTTCATACTTACCAGAAATATCTGGGAGTGTTTATATGCTGCTCCATCTGGAGGATGCAAATAGTCGAGGCTGCTTTACAATTCAGCAGGCAAAGGCCTGCTGAAGGATAACAAATGACTTCATGGTGAAACAGCTATTGAAATTCTTTCAGTACGTGATATTAAAAACAACTGAACAAACAGAGATAAGAGACAAATAGGATCTGAAACAGACCTTTTTTTTTTTTTTTTTTAACCAGTGTAAACGAAAAACAAATGGAGCTCCTAGTTGAGGCTATACCTTTTAGTCATTTCTGAAGGCAGCTTTATTTCATACTTAAGACCTCTCTTAGAATGTTAGGTGCTGACCAAGTTTAGCATCCCAGATATAAAAATGGTAACAGAACACTCTCTCTGGAATCCTGAATATTCTACAGAAAATTCTTAAGACCTTTTTTCCAAGGGAGAAAAAAGAATTGCCTTGCTCCCTATGTTTACGAGACATTCACTAAAGGAAATCTAGTGAACATTTATAAGCAATGAAAATTTAACTTAACTTTAAAAGCCAAAGTTGTCTCAGTAGGAAGGTTGGTTGATACACCCAAGCAGCTGACGAAGGATGAAGCATGATCATGCACTTCAAAGATGGAAAAGAAAGAAGCAAGGAAGTAACATTTTTAGAAATGATGCTATGATCTGACTAGTTGGAATCTCCATTTTTTGTGGCATCATATTGTTATGCCCACTATACTATACACTGGCAAAAAAAAAAAACCACAACAAAATCCCCCCAAAACATTCATTCATAAATTGCTTGTATCAGAAAAGACTTCTAGATGTCCTCTGGTCCAACCCATACTGACAACACTGCAAGCTTTCATGGGGCCGATTAGAACAAACAGTAACTGACACAGATAAGGAGATACATAACAGTAGAAAATTCACTGCAGCTTTCGGGGTATCGGTCTATCGAATGTATATAGTCTATGAAATATAACTACACTGAGCCCAGTAAATTACCTGAACCTCCAAGAAATATCAGTAACTGAGTTGTGTACTGCAATGCAGGAGAAAAAATCCTTCCAGAACTCTATCATTGTAATTTTATACCCTGAAGCATGGGATCAGATTGTCTGTATTTTAACATGCATGACTATAAATGTTACTGTAGTAACACAATTACTCAGACCTTTCAAAAATTCTTCTATGGTGCTTGACTTAGTGACCTCTTCCATCAGGAAATGCTTGGCTTGAGGGAAAATGATGGACCAAATGACAGCCTCTTCCCCCTGTAAACAGTTGCTACCTCAGTGATGCTGTAAACACTCCCACACCCCCCGAGGAAATCCTTCACAGCCTGATCCTACTTTACTATATATTCTTTACATACTCCTATACTTCTGAAGTACTACAACCTCTCTTTTCTCTTTTACGACAAAAGGCAAAAACTGACAATCAAACCCATCTCAAGACAAACATTTATTCAGCAGTTTAAGTCTGCTTCACACAAACAAGTGCAACCACACTGCTTGCAGTTAGAATTTCTCCTTACCGAAGTTTTATTAAAAGCCTGTTCTACCTGGCACATGTTCAAAAAATCATCGCTGACTGTGTTAGTGATTCTCAAGAATCTATTTACACAATAGTGCGAGATAACTATATTTACCTCAACTTTGCACCAAAATAGGAGCATTTTCAAAAGTAGACACTCATCTCAGTAAGATGCAAGAATTCAAGCTGACAAAGGCACAGTGGTTCCCAATATAAAACTCAGATCATTTTCTCACCTTCATACCAATGCAGTTGCATTCACACTGGACAACAGAACAGAAGCTTTGCAAAATTATCTTAAAGTAACAAAACTATCTGGGCTAGACAAGCCTAGGTTATCGCTCTACTTCTTCTCCTCCAGACACAGAAACAAACTCTAACAGTCCAAACAACACAAATGCATTCCACTCGGTTGCACAGCTCTTCTTGCTTTAATACATTTCAAGCAGGGTAACTGATGTACAGGGAAGTCTGGTGTTCTGACAGAACTGTAGTGAGGTATAAGACCCGGTATCTTAGTGTTTCTTTTCCTTAAAACTTCCTTTCCTATAATAAGGAAACATGGACAGACATCATAATTTATATGAAAAAAAAAAAAAATCCCATTAACAGCTTTTGTCTCAGTATAAACAAATGAAATATCCAAACATAAGATCTTCAGCAAAATACAGAGAACAAGTCCATTAGCTTACTCTCCTGGGTTCAAAATGAAATATAAAAGGAAAAAAAATAGACTTACACCAACTCTGTATTTTCTTAACTTGATAGGATGTAAAATACCGTTCAGATTTAAATCCAATTCTGTAAAGTAGCATTTGGCATTTCAATCAGAAATTCATCAGATGTTCCAGTTTAACAATCTTAAGGTTGCTACAATTCCCTCAAGAAAAGATATTTCATGTTCCCCAGAGCACAAGTATTCTAAGAAGTGCCTTGCTTAGTAAGGGGACATTCATAAAATGTTACAATTTCAACCTAATTAGAAAGAAATCTTATTAATTAGATAATCTAAAGGATCTAAAAGGATATTAGATTTTTTTTTAGATGGAGGGCAAAACAGCAGCTCAATAAGGCCCCATCTTTTCCTACCATTTTAAGTAACCGCTCTTTCAAGCATCACATTACTTCTTAAATCACTGAGAATTTAACAAGTTAATCACAGTGAAGTAAGTTAGCTGCTGAAATAACTCCCAATGGCAAAGCAATCCTCCCAAATTATTTTGTTTGTACATATGTATATAATACCTATAGACATATAATTTTATGTATCCATGTGTATCTGCATGCCGAAGTTCACGAAAATTACATTTTGCAACTTCTCCAGGAAATGCCTGTGATTTTTAAAAGTACTCTCTCTTTTCACAACTAAACAAAGATTTAACATACCACAGACTTTTTTTTCCAGCCAACTAACACACTTTTATCAAAACTACTCACCAAGCCCTATTTTACTTCACTTAACCCATGGCCTCTTCATTTATTCTAAATGTTTCTGTTCCAAAGCTCTAAAGTATAAGACAAAAACCACTGAACCCTTCCTTTTTGCCATCTGCTTCCAGTAACTCTAACCAATGGACAGAATACACTATTCTACACGTTCAAGCTTCAATCTACAGAAATAATGTGTTTAAGTGTCATTATGTAGGAATAGCATCTACCTCCAAACTGGTCGGGAGACTCCCTGTTGTACTGCCCCAGCAAAACAGGGTGGTACATTTATTATTCCCATTGACAGAACTTCATAGATTCTCATCGTATTTCCCAAATAAAGCAACTGAAGTTCAAAAGCTAACTTATCTTATTCGGGGAACTTACATATTCCCTTTGACAAACCAGATTGTAAACTCATCTTCCCACTTATTTGCCTTCTGTAAGTTAGCATAAAGTTTATTTTCCCTTTTCTACTTAAGAAAGGTGTCTGAACTTCCTCAGCGCTTAAAGGGTGAAAATTTATCCTTTCAGTTCATCTAATAAGTAATGTTTTTGCCGAACAAAACCAATTCCCAATAAATTCTCACTGTATTTGTGTGCTCTGATTTGATTTAGAGGCCTGTGGGGAGACACCATTTGGTAGCACAGGAACACAGAGGGGTAGGTGGTGCTGAGAAGAAGTAGAGCTCATGTGCCAGAAGTGTTATTGTGTCAGGTTGATTTATTGAGTGAGCTTCACTTCACCGAATGTTCCGAGATATTTATTTCCCTAAAGGCTCTGCAAAGATATGAACAGACCTGCATCCACAGATGTCATCATTGCTCATTTTACCGAGTCATGAAATTTTCTCAACTGCAATTTGTCCATCTAAAATTGCTGTAACAGAACAATGTCAATAGTAGCTTCCTACTCATACTACATGCTCTTGCCACATCCACCTCCTAACTTCAGAGAATTTAAAGACACAGAGCTTCTTCCATCTACATATTAAACAGTACCTCAAGCACTTCCTTTTCTCAATCCACTACGTAATGGAAATTAAAAAAAAATGTAAATAAAAGAAATAATCAGATGCCAAACCAAGAAACTAGTAGTGCAAATGACTGAAGAGATGAAATGAATGAATACCAACCAGTGACAAGAAAAATGTCCTGCTCAAACAGCTTTAGAGCTGGAACCCCATCACCCATAATTAAGAGTAGTCAACTCCTGTAATCTTCCTTGGACTTTCTGTTTTGCACTTTGCCTTTTTGACAGTAGCTTCTGCAAGAAGTGAGCTGCCATCACTCTCGCTCTACTCTCAATAGTAAAGAAGAAACAGATTATATTTGGTCCTAATTTGATTTTACAGCTGTGTGGAGACGAAGAAATAGACACGCAAATATACTTATGCTCCCACATGTTCAAAAAAACCTGAACTTTCCTAGAGAAAATAAAGAACTTAAGGCATTTCAAAAGCTGGAAGTGATATAAAAAGTAAACACTACAAGCAGTGAAAACAAAAAAGTTCATTAATCAATTAAGATTCGTATAAAAAGTAAGATTTTCTTAAATACATGCAGAAAAAGGGAATGTATTTTAACATGAGTTTTAATTTGCAAGTGTTCCTTTAAGGTTTCAGAAGGATAACGTCCTTTTACACAAAGATAAAGTTTCAGGTGTTAGTTGGATTTAAATAATACAGCATATAAATAGAATATTACAAATAACATAAGCTCTTTTATGAACATTATCTCAAATGCTTTTGCTGTGCTACAGAAGAATATTTATTCAAATACACATGTAAAAGTGAGTGCTTGTGGCCTATGTCAGAATACACTGGTTTATTTAAATATGTTAATATTTCTCATTATGCCATTAACAATAACCTTCATCCATTTGTGAAAAACATTTTGCCAAGCATGCACATAAAAAATTAGCAAGTGAAGCAAAATCACCTTAATTTGCTTTGGACCAGCAAATAACCAACTAATTTGCAGAAATCCCTGCCAAGCACTCATATTAAATGCTTCATGCTTATTTTATGACCTCTGCTGCTCCTCTCCTTCCCAGGCCCTGAATCATATGATCATTAACATATTGCAAGGTCTGAAACTTTATTTTTTACATTCTTTAATTAATGCCTGTTTATAGAAGGCCATAGGACTTCAGATCCAGTTAATGAAACTTCGCTCCCCCAGGCCCCTGGAGCCCAATAGAGAGCTTTCTCCTCTGTTGTTTTAGTAGCTTTTTTCCAACTGTTTGTTTATACACACTTAATTGATCTCTTTAGTCCCAGAAGCATTCCAGAGACACAACCTGTTCTGAGGCAAGCTAAAGTTTTTTTTCCCCTTCTTTATAAAAGCCCTGATTGCCCAAGGTTATCAGTTTTAATTTGAAAGTTGAAGATTCAGCTTTATTTACACTGTCTAAAAGACAAAATTGATATGGGCCCTGAAGTGTTCATTTTTACATTCATACACAGCAGAGTGGATTGCAAACACATACTGTATGTAATTATTTTGATGTAGAACTAAGTAATTACTAAACACTGCTATGTCTTGTTTTATTGCATTTAAGAAACTCAGTCTTCATAACAAGTTGAAAATAAGAACAAATCAGCCTGCCAATGCATGAAATTTTCATGGCTCTTCAATTTACATTTTACATATTCCCTATGACAAGAATTTCTATTATGCTATTCTCTTTTTTCTGCTATAATTAAATTAAAAAAAGTAATTGGCTGGTGCTGCACACTGCTGCAATGTCTTAATCACATAGACAAACAGTTTTACAATAGCTTACACCATTTGCCACATGGGGCAATGACATTATTGTACCAGGCTATAAACCAGGAGACAGATATCACATACCAGCTATCAACTGCTGTGTGGAATCTCCTTGTGCCTGCTTGTGAAAACAGAAGAGAGAGGTACATTTAGCATGTTGATTGGCAACTCTACATCTGAGATCTTAATTAACTACAAGTGACCAAGACTAACAACATGATGAAAGCAAATGTTTGTGGTTAAAATGATTGACATTAGAAAGATCTACTTTGATTCAAGTAAAAAAAATCTTTGGTAGAGAAAATAACAAAATATACCATTGCCTAAAAGGAACTAAAAATACTTGCAAGGTTGGCTTATTTTAAGTGGAAAAAAAGCCCCAGAACTAGCAGTCCTCGAGTAACTTTAATTCAGTATAATAAATCTTTTTTCAATAGTGGGACAAGAAAATAATGCCAGCATACAAGACGCAGTTACTCCTAATTATAATTTCCTAACTACCTAAACTGATTTAGACAATACTTCCTTTGCATTCCTGTTTAGAAAAAAAGTACCATAAGAAAATAAAAGACTTCCAAAACTACCCTTGTATCAAGAATATTTTTAATAGAACCAGGCTTTTAACAATCACTACACTATTCATATTGAAAAGAAAATAAATGCATTTAAGAACCTATCAAGTGATAAAAAACTTGTGAGGCAATTTAGGCAGAATTTCAATGTAAATTCGAAAGCTGCTAAACTGAGGACCTCTCTAAAACAGAATATAATCCCGTAAATTCCTATGCCTTATTATTTTACTTTTTCTGGTTTCTTGAATACATGTATGTTAAAGACTCATCCCAGTTATAAAAGCAATTGGGTCAAAACTTAACTGGTCATCTCGCAATCTAAAAACCTCAACCAAACTGTCATGCTAGGAAAGCACCTAACACACACTAAATGGCTTAACATTCCTTGCAAGAGTCATCACGACTGTATTGTGGGTTTTGGGTTGTGGTGGTTTTTTTAACTTCCCCACCCCAAAGTGACCTTTCCTGGAATGTTTTCAGAGATCTGGGAATTTGTCAAGACAATGAGACAGAAAGGCTCAGGTCCTTCACCTGAGAAAGCTAAAGCCCACATCAACCCGCCTCTGAGGAATACACATCAAACAATTGGCCAAGTGATCAGTATTACAGCCGCTCATGTCACACAAAATTACTTAAAATCTTATGACCACAAATAACCTGTGACTTAGGAATTACGGCACTCACTAGTAGCCTACAGCCCTACTCCTAAATTCTGTTTTTAAGGTAAAAGACAGCTTAGTCTATTACATACTGAAACTATGTTCTGGGTGTTGCTCCAGAAGTTAGTCACATTTTTATTGGTAAGACCCTTACTGAAGTTAAATCCAGTTGTACCTAAGTATCTGTGGATGTGATTGATACATGTACATCAACACAGTTACATTTCTTTAGCTGGATTTTCTTCCATGTCAAGGGAGAAAAAGGGTTTTGTACTATTTCTCAGTAAACTAAGTTGTTAGAAGAAAATGCACTATAGATATTAATTCTAAAACCCAACTACTAAACTGCTAATACCAAATCTCAGCTACTTGATGTGTAGAGACAGGAG
>NC_137736.1:85389242-85521742 GCF_963264785.1 Psittacula echo | reverse complement strand
ACCAAAGTCAAGGACACCAGCCTTCATGGACAACAGGTTCAAATCCCGCTTCTACTTTCATCAGGAAATAAAAACGAATTTAATCCCATGCCCATTCACTCCTCAGTTTACTTCTGGAACTAAGAGGCAGTCCTGGTGTCAGGATGACTACTAAATATTACACCAAAATTACCAACTCATTTCCCATGAACCAATGAATACCTGTAATGGAGAAGAGACGCCCATCTCTGCAAGACCAGAGCTGCTTCACCCTGGTAGGGTTTCCAAGCCTTCATGTGATACTTATTGCTTAAAAACAAAGTTAATGAGACACATGATGTGCTAAATCATTATTCCGAGCACATAAGCTAAATTCGGGATGATTACCAACTCCCTAAAAATAGCAAGATCCTATCTGAAACACAAGATGGAAAGCAACTTGTTGCTGCAGTAGGATGCATTTAAACATTAAGATAAGAGTAACCTAGATGAATAAGAAGTGAACTCTATACACATTCACCTTGTTTTCCACACTCATGTCACCTTCCTGGATCCAACCAGAATAAAATTTGTATACATTTAGAATCAAACATATATTGTTAGCAAATACTTCTAATATAAAACATAAGGTTTTACTAATTTATGAAACCAAAGGAATTTTTTTAGTGTAAAAATCTAAATCCCTTTTTTTTTTTCAGGTCACACTTTGAATTCTTCAAATCCTTTACTGTTTGTTTTATGCATTATTTCCTTCTTGATTTGTAGTAATCACCTAAAAAATTTAATATGGTTTGATTTTTATAACATGAAACATAGTCATGCATATTGCAAACATATGCATCAACACATCTGTGTTCAGTCCTTTGATTGCTGGAGTACTAGTATTATTTTAAGAATAAAATAACTGATGCCCTAAAATCATATGCTGTTCAGATAAAAAGTAATTTTATATTGTATTTTAAGTATACACAACAGTATACTGTACTGTTAAAAGTATGTATTTTTGAGGACATCTGCAACATGTGATTATTTTTTAATGTAAATTATTCTTGACGGCTTGGAGGTTTATTAACCTTTGTATTGCTATTATTGCAGCTGTGACCATGAAGTATACGTATGTTAAATGGGAATGTGAAGAAGTTGTCTGCAAACTGTAAAAAAGGTTTATATGCAGTTTAAGAGTCACAGCATGCTTATCATGTTGATCAATATTATCTCATTTGCATATACTCCATATGGCAGCATTCATCTGTTGTCTTTTGCTTATACTTAGACCCAGGACTCTTTGGGGCAGGGACTGAATATCTGAACTAAGTAGAGCAACAGTCCACAGTGAGGACCTCCAGAAACAACAGTGACGTGAATAGAGCAAAAATACAGGAAAATCAAAACAGGAGCTTTTTCCAGCTTCGTAAAAAACAAAACAAAACAAAACATTATAATCAAAACAACTTCTTGATTACTGATATAATTGTCACTGGTTGGACTCATACTCTTAGAAGAACTTTGATATCAAGACTGGACAAGTTTCTAAAAGATATACTAATGCAGATACAAACTAAGGGACATCCAGTAGTCCATGTTATCGTAAGCAGATAACAGTACATGAACTCACATACATTAATGCAATTTTACAAATTTACCAATTTGAGGAGCTACGTAATTTTTTTTTTGCACAGCTGCAGTTAATATACAGTCAACAAATCTAAACCCAAGCAGTTAACAATGTGATCATTCCTTTTTCTTCTAATCAGAAGACATCACATACACATCATTTACAAAACTCTGCAGTATGAACTCTACCTATATATCTCAAGATTCCTTGATGATCTCCTAAACATCATTTATCTACTTTATAAATATGAAAATACCCTTAAGGTACTTTGGATATTTTGTACATATTTGACTTTTAGACTTCTAATAAAATGAATGCTATTGACATAATCTTGCACAATGGAAAATTTATTAACTAAATTCTTCCAAGGTCTTTTACTCATGGTTTTCAAGAAAACTGATTCTCTGGATGAGATTGACAGGAAAACCTTTTATAGCATCTTCGCCTGTTCTCTGCAATACAGCAGAAGAAAAAAAGTCATTAGCTATTCAAAGTAAAACTTTCAGCAAATGTGCCTAAGACATATTGACCTCCTTATAGTCAGGAAATGCTTCCTGCATCTTTATGTGCTTTTAAATATAATTTGTCTAAACTGTCTTAAGTAAATCAAAAAACTATCACTCAATCCTCTCAGTAGAAAGGGTAAATTTTAATTGCAGAACTTAAAACCTCACAATTAAAAGCTGTGTTGCTACTTAAAGCTAGCACAAACACAAGAAGGAGAGTTCATGCATACAAATCAGCCTTCCCACCACATCCAGAAGGGTTCTGCAGAATAGCCTGATAAATACAGTCTGTACCTTCTAAATTTAGTTAGAAGGAAAAAGAAGTGGAATATTAGCTATGTTTTAACAAAATACAAATTCTTCCCTAATCACTTCGATTTGAGAATGACTTTGTGATAATCCACATTTGATTAGTGAGAAAGCTGAAATGATGTTGATAATTCAAAGTTAAGTATGCAAATAAAAAAAACATGATGAAAAATAAATACAACCAGAAACTGGAGACGGTTTTGTTGTTGTTGTTGTTGTTTTTTCTTGGAACAAGCCAGGAAAACTTTCAGGTGAGCAAGCTCAAAATTTGTTTCCTAATTTAAAAAAAAAAAAAAAAGAAAAGAACAAAACTAAAAACCACTTATGGCACAGTATTTCACAGAGTTAGTCAAACCAACAGGTCGATGGAAGAAAATGTTCACAAATACCAACTACATACAAAAGAAAAAAAAATGTAATTCAAAAAAAACGTACACACTTCTCAACACTATGCTCACGATTTTATGCCAGATTCTCAGCTGTTTTACCTTTAAAGGTCTGCTTTTAGTCAATGGGTCCATGTCAATGTATACCAGATGAAATTCTAGCCTTTTTTCTGCAAAACCCATCTTACAACCCCTCTTAGAGAATCCAGTGGACATATTATGCAGCTACATCAGCAGTCTCATCTCACTCAATTATCTTTATCCGTCGAACTGGAGGCAGATACGCCAGGAGGACTTTGGCCATGCTAACAGGCCAGTCAGGAGTCACTTCATTTTCTCAAGAAGTGCAAAGGAGAGAAGATAGAAAAGGTGCAGAGTGAGCATGGCATGCCCTCACACTAATCTTCTTTGGGAAGAGGCTTACAGCTTTAAGGTAGACCTTACCAGTGGATTTTAAAAAACATCCCAGATTCCCTATAAAGTCAACAGAGAACTCCACCATCTTAGTATCAAAATGACATTTGCTTCCTAAATAGTAGAAACCTGATTGGAATCACGTCTCACAATTATAAACAAATAAAAGTGTGCACTGATATTATCAGAGTACCTAAAAATTTTGGATTTTACATTGTCCACAACTAGCAAAGTTTTCATCAGTTATAAGGATAATTCCTTGAAATTCAATACTAAAAATCACCATTCACAAATTGGTTTCTAATACTGGTTGCCCAACAACAGCACCAGAAATTCCTTTCTGCATTTATAAGAAAGGGAACTGTATCTGACATAATAGTAGCAAATAAAAAAAGGTAGTGGAGTTGCTGCACACAATATCTATTATGCCTTCACTGGCTCAGCACTGTGTAATGGATATCATTTAATATTTTTTCTCTGGGCATAAGGAGATGAGGCATCTCTTTGAGATGCTGGAGCAGAAGAGAGGTTCTGGGGAGGGTGAAAGAGAGCATTAATCGTAAAGCCATGTATTAATTTTCTGGTGTCAAGTAAATACTGCACCAGAAGCGTCCCTGGAAAAAGAAGTTTCAAAGGTTTCAAAAGCATCCCTGGAAAGAAGAGGTTTCAAAGACTATCTTACTGCAAGTAAATGTCCAGGAATAAGCACCAGCATCCTGAATACTGGCAGAAGCTTTGGGGTACATCTGTTGTACAGAAAAGTTTCAGTAGCATTCAAGATCTGAAAAGCAGTCTGAGACTGACCTAGCTTCTAGTCCTAGTTAAAACTGCCAAAACTCAAGCCAGTTTTTTTGTGCTCGTAGCTATTTTAAATCAAGACAGGTGATTTAAAAAGCACCTTCTTTGTAATCAATAGCAATAAATTTGGATTCCCAACTGCTCCTCCTTAATGGTCATTTTCAAATGACTGGTCCCTCTAAGTTCTGCTTGATAGGGCCTCTTAGCCTTGCCTTATTTTGGACCAATAAACAGCAAACCAGCAATGAAATTATTAGCTTTAGGGACATCAGTATATATGTCTTATCCTGCTTTGTGTCAGCAAGGTTACCAGCATTTGGTTGATGTTCATGCCAAGGGGCCTGAGCCTGACATAGATGTACCCACTGAAGGAAGTGTTCCCCAAAGAGAACATTTCCCTTCTCTAGGTCTTGTCTGTTCCAGAGGCAACATGAACCAGTTCTTCTAAAAAATACAGTAATCTAGGAAAGTGCACATCTCATCTTTCACAACTGCTAGTTGGATTTTCATGCTATATATTTATCAAGCACAGACCTGATTTACTCCAAGAAGGAGGTTTAATTATGTTTATCGGCCAACGGGATAAGTTTTGAGCAAGTCCAGGAAGACTTTTTTGTATAATCTGCCACAATTTTAAAGATTAACATGGAGGTAGTTTACAAAGAGTTCCTCTGCCTCCTTTTTTTTTTTTAAGTGGAATATCATACAAAAAGAACATGAAGATTTTTTTCTTTTTTTCACTGAATAGTTTGAAAACAACCATGTTTGAAGTTCTGGAGTTCGGATAATATCTGGATTCCATTTGTAAAAGTGGGAATTAAAAGAAGAGCAGCTGTTGGGAGAGCCAGTCTTTCCCCTTTTTACATTCTTTTATGTTCTTTAATTTAGCCAGTGCTGAATGCTTCCACTGGAAAGAACATCCTATCCTCATGTAAAAAATTTGAACAGACACAGCAGAAGAATTAGTTTTCTGAACAGTACCAATCTTCACCACAAATAAAAGCAAAAAATGGAGGAAAAGTCACATCTTCTTCATTTTAGCATCACTAAAGGATACGTAGATGCATTACTTGTTCATTAAAACCAAAAACAGTATTTAATTATTTTCATCCAACCATTTTTTTTTTTAAATTCAAATTTTCCTTTCACTATTACAGGAATTTTTAATCAACTGCTTTCAAATGTTTTCTGTAAACCTAATAATTTATTTAATGTATGTGAAATAGCTAACTACCAGAAACGGTTAAGTTTGAACTAAATGACTACAGATACAAAGGAATGAAAAACAGGGCAACATTTCTGACAAAGTAAAAGTAATCACTCACAGAAAGAGGTGCTCAGCATCCCTATATAAAAAAAGTAGCACAGATTCTCAGTTGGTGCAAACTATAACAGGTCCACAGACTGTAATGAAGTTATGTTAAATTATAACAGCCACAAAACTGTCCTCAAGCATTATACCCATGCTTCGTTACACACTGAGCTAGAATGTGTTCTGAAATGCAGCTTCTCATTCAGACAAGCCTCCTCAAGAAGGATCACCTTATAAGATAGAACTGTTCCTGATAAAAGGCAGTCAGTAAGGAAACTTTTTCTAATGTTGAACCAGCAGCAAATGAACCAGCAGCAAGTGGAACAGCCTCCATGTAGGAACAGCAGCACAGCAAATGAGAGCAGATATTCAAATTGCTTTCTTCAGTCACTCTGAACAAAACTTGGACCACACTCTAGTAATCTGAAAATTATGAAAAATGGCACTATTTTTTTACTGTACCGGCAAAATGCTAGATTTCCTATTAAATGAATTTCAGTATCAATAAAAAATCATTTATGTTTAAGCACTGGGTTACTTCAGTACTCAGAGCATTCATGCCGCTAGAAACCAAACCATTTTTAACACAATATAGAAATTGTTCCTTACTAATAAACCTGCATAAAAATAGTCTCTGCCAAGGCCAGCCACCTGTGCTGGGTACATACCAGGGGCACAATTTAAAATCATTTAAGAAATCCTAATCCACAGAGTCAATGTTTTTCTAAAATTTCAGTTTTATAGAAAAGAAAACAGAACACCTTTAAAGAATAAACAAATAATTGTCGTTATCTGAATGAGAATGTGGCAATGTGCAATCTTCCCCCACTTTAAATTATGGGAAAACTTGAAGTATGTCAAGCATAAGGAATCAATAAAAAGGAAGTAAGTCCAACACTCAACCCTTCCCTCAGCATCATGCAATACCACCAGCAGTGGTGGATGAAGAAATCTTTTCAGAGCACCAGAGAGGCATAAACACCAATAAATGCATCCTTTTTGCTTCTCCTTTCTTATTTCTTTCAAGCACTTGGTACATATTATTCATTACGCTGCTTTTCCATAATAATTAAAATATAAAATAATGAAGTCAGGTATCTCTATTTTTGTTAAAATAAGTCCAAATAAAACAAATGTAAAGACTGCAATCCAAAATTAGTATGACAAATCCGTGTGTACTTTCGTATAGCACAAAAATGGTATACTGATGGAAAACCAAGTGCTATTACTCACAGATGTATATGACATAGGATATGAGAAGTACCATTAGCTAGCACACTTCCAGAAGCAAGTGCAGGGGCACACATTAAGATGCAAGTATGAGGACTACCAGGATGGGAGATTAGAGTGTACATAACTTAAGGAACTGGGCAAAGCCTAGTATCTAGCTTCAGATAGTATCTCAGAATCAGTCTAAGCAAAGGTAACACGCTCTGAAAAAAATTAATCTAGTCCACTTCTTGTGGAGTGGGTGATAGATTCAGCATCTGAAGACTGATAAAGTGAATCATAAAGGAGTTCCTTAGTATTTCTCTCTTTAGTCATAAGCATGAACTCTGAAAGTGCAAGCTGTACAATTTGATTTAATTTTGAAAATAACACTCAGAAGTTTGTGGAAGTGCCTGACAAACATCAAAACACCTAACTACTTTGAATCAGAATTCCTTGTATTACTTCTTTTATAACCCACTTTCATCACCCATTATAAAAAATATACACACATTCCTTTCTGAATATAAGAATAGTTGTGTAATATTTATTGCTGCTCATTAGCATGCTCAGTTTGTTGATAGATTGCCTTCATGTCATATGGGGGGGAAGAGGAAATTGGAACCAAAACCAAAAACCACTTTAATTATTTTAATTAATTCCAGCTTTCAAAATTATGCAGAATGCTATTGAATATTTAACAAGCTATACAAACCAAAACACATTTATGCTGCATAGTACAAAATGGAAAGCAGGATAAAGCTACTCTTTTAGGCTTTTTGGTAGGCCACATTGGAAGAATCACAATGTAGTGCACTTTCTGTAAATGTAAATAGGTGGTTCTGATGGTATATGTTAATGCAACCTATAGATTACCAATATTATGAAAAAAAAAGCATGCTTATAAAACTGACTGGCGACCCAATCAAGACCAACTAAGATATATGCAATCAAGAAACACTGTTGCTTTGAAATAGGGGGTCTTGGGATCCTACATACATTCACTCCACATTGGACCAACTAACTTAATTAGGTAAAACTGCAACCTGAGTAACCCTCATAAGGAACGTAAACTAGACGGGTGGGGAGGTCTATGGGTGTCAATCAATAACAAAATGCAAACTGTCAAGCTTGCTTTGCTAACAAACTGTCACATCAACAATATGCAGTTAATGACTACAAATTAACTGTATACCAGATGCTTGACACTTTGTTATGACACTTAGCAAGCTAGTTGACATTTGGGGGATCAAAGCTTCTTTAATTACACTTTGTGTAACATGTGCAACCTTTATGCTAATGTCCACATATTCCTTAGAGCAAGACTGCTCAAGTTGCAGAGACTGGGTTTTTCGGACTTTGAAGCATTCCACTAAATCTGGATTTCAGCTGAAACAAAACTGCTGAAAGGCTTCACATCATTATCCAGTATTATCACTGTATCTAAAATAACTTTAACTTGATGCAGTATACCATATTCACTCACTTATAGATACCCTCTGCATGAAATAACGCATTTTCAAACAGTGTTAACAGTACCTATAAAAGAAAGAAGCACTAGACACACTTGATTTAAAAGCATCTCCGTGTTCAAACTGGTGTCTAGAATCAATGCTACACGTTGATATGTCTTTCCTAACCCGAATTGATTTTCTCCTCAGACAATCAAATGTAAGACATGGCATTAACAACATTTATTATATAGTTTGTCACGCTCATGGAAAAGGTACAAACTAAAGGCGGCCCCAAGTTTGCAAATCCTTATTAGTATGAGCAAACTCATTGTCTTACTGTGTTGTTGCAAAAGTGTGTTTTGAAGGATTTTAACTCCTGTTTATTCGTTTAAAATGGAGGTCCCCACATTAAACAGGAATTATATACAAGTTGATGACTACACATTTTACAGGGGGTTCTAAAAAAAAATCATAATCCTAAATACTAAATAATTCTCTTAGCAAGGGCAAATAGCCTTTAAAGCAAAACGTAACATCAAAAGTAGTAGCTGCCTTACTAATTTGGACCAAATTGATTCTTGGAAGAAATGCTATGAAGGCACAAACTCAAATGGCTTTTTTCCACCCTAGACACCTAAATCAAATTCTTAAATATTTTTTATTTAGATTGCATTAACATCCTCCCCAATTCAGTTTTGGTAAAAACAGCAGTTACTGTATCGGACACTAATTCTGCTGAATGTTAACTTCTATGATTACCATACAGCATCACTGGAGATCAACCCTACGGAGGGTTCCTTGCTATCTTTGGGAAAAGCTTTCAAACTGCATGAAGCACTGAAGTTGGATTTACATGACTTAGCTGCCTGACAGTTATTTTATTCTCCTTGTTCTGTGAGAGCTGATAACTTGATTTTCTATAGTCACAGCTCTCTGCAATTTCTGTCTCAACTACACAACTCTAATAAGCCAAATCCCTTATACCCTTCATTGAAGCACGCTTACATCATAAATGGTATTGACCAGATTCATCTGACCTAACACAGACGTCTAAAACATAAGCATCTTCATCTGAGCAAATCATTCTTTATCCTCAACTGAGAGAGCAAGAACTTGTAAGGCATAATTCATCTGATCTATTTTATATGATCTATTCACATCATGAGCAAATGATCAGTGCTCTGGAAATGTTTATTCCATTTTTATATACCTCAGCTGCAGAAGAATCCCATCCTCAGGGCTTCCACTAGGATCTACCAAAGAACCATTCTGTGCAGGCATCTTCAGAGTAATGAAAAAAACCCACTTGTAGCTTGTCTACATGAGTGGCTTGGCAAAGCTACTCCCTGATGCATCTACCTCTTGATCTAGATGGTAAATTTGACTACTTAAAGGTTCAGCATATCACAATTATTCAAAAACATCTAGCTAACAGTTTCTATTAGCAGGAAAAGGCAATAGTAAAAATACAAAGCCCAGATAGTTCCTAATTGAGGGTGGGATGCAAAAAAGGCCAGCCAGGTCTGTAAATGAGAACTTGACCACCCAGCTGGATATACTGTGTGAAGAAGGGTAT
The DNA here is from genome assembly GCF_963264785.1 of Psittacula echo. Lineage (NCBI taxonomy): Eukaryota > Metazoa > Chordata > Aves > Psittaciformes > Psittacidae > Psittacula > Psittacula echo. The sequence continues at coordinate 85,512,184 of NC_137736.1, read as the reverse complement.
TAGTATGCAGAATACTCCAGGATTCACTTAGATCTTTAGGTTCCAAGAGTGAGAACAATGCCCTCATGACTCACATGGTATCAAAGTCATGTAAGTGATGTTACTTATCCTCTTCTATGTATTCTTATACTTAATTATTTAATGCTAGATACAGCCTGCTAGCGTCATATTAATGTTAAAAAAAAGTGTATTTATGTGCCTTCTATTACATGGCACAACAATGCATGTGGTCAAATGACCATGGATACACATGCCTTTTATTAGAAATCCTTTTAAAGCATACCTTTGTCGTGGTTTAAGCCAGTTGGCAAGTCAGCCACGCAGTTTCTACTCGCCCCCACCCCCCGCCCCGGGGGGACGGGGAGGAGAATCGAAAGAATGTAACTCCCACGGGTTGAGATAAGAACAGCCCAGTAACTAAGGTATAACACAAATCACTACTGCTACCACCAATAATAATAATGATAAAGGAAATAACAAGGGAAGAGAATACGATACCACCTGCCGAAACGAACCTGACTGAGCAGAGAGTACCCTTCCGGGGAACTCCCAGTTACACCCCTCGGCATGACGCGCTGTGGTATGGAATACCTCTTTGGCTAGTTTGGGTCAGGTGTCCTGTCTCTGCTTCCTCCCGGCTTCCCCTCCTCCCTGGCAAAGCATGAGACTCACAAAGTCCTTGGCCAGGGTAAGCATTCTGACCAGCAACTGAAAACATCGGCTTTATCAGTGCTGTTCCCAGGCCGAAAGTCAAAACCACAGCACTGCACCAGCTACTAAGAAGGAGAAAAACTGACTGCTACTGCTGAACCCAGGACAACCTGTCATCTACAAAGAGCAGCACAGAAACCAAAACGCTGTGGAGACCATCACAGAGAACATGAAGTGAAAGTCTGTTATGTGAATTCCACATGCAATGCTCAAGACTTAATGGGTCTGCAGTGATACGCTTCTGAATAAAATTTAACCCAGCTATCAAATCCAAAAGATCTGCTAATTCAGTTTAGCTTTTTCCTACATGGCAGCAGAAATACACAGTCAAACTAAAGAAAAGCAAGATTTCACACTCGTTCTGACTACATTTACAAGCACCATGGTGCAAAGACTGTTCTGTCTGCAGTTAATCTTTAAAAGATATTTCTTACAAAATTAGGTTTTGAAAAAGCCTAGCGGCAGCAGGTCCACATCTTCAGTCAGTTTTTCCCTATAAACTATGTTTTGGGTAGTGGCAGTGCTGTGATCCTATTCTGTAGTCACATAAAGAGTAAGATTTGGGAACAATTCCTACGTTCCGCATGTTTTATCAGTTTTGGTTTTCAGATTCTTATTACGAAAAATATTTCCTTTTGGCTTGCAGGGTATGTAAGTAACAGAAAAGCATTCCTTAATAAGAATCTCCAAGTTGCACTTCAATTAATCTGGGTTAATCATTTTTAGTCCTTCTACTTTAAACAAATAAAAAAGGAAAACCATCAAACTTAAGAACTGCATCATATAACCATAAACCTCAGGGAAGCTTATTTTCGTTCATCTTTAAAAAATACTATTCAGATGAAAGGCAGACGTTTTAGACTGATTATGCAACTAATATAATATCAGTTTTTATCTATTAGGGAAAATAACAGAATTATCATTTCCATTATTTCCTATATGCTGCTATGAGCCATGTAGTAATAATTCCGTAAGTTTCCTAATATAATTTTAAGTGCTACATGTTTGAAAAAAGTAAAAATTATATGAATATATCCACTTATGAAAAAAGCTTTCACTGATTAGAACTCATTTCCCTAATATACAGATTTCTGAAGACAGCTCTATTTTAGTTATGTAAAGTATGTAAAAATTGGCATGTGCTCAATCACAGCTGAATCTGAAATTAGCCTGTCATTTCAGACACCATACTTTGGGACTTGAAGAGGGGAAGCTCCTCCAGAAAAACTTTTCCTGAAGATTAAATGACTAATTTTGGTGTCCACAGGCACACCAACATTTTGCAGGAAGATTATATTGGTTTATTATTTTCAAACTTTTTTTCCAGGCAGAAGCAAGCAGAAGACACAAAGGACAACAAACAGTATTTGCTCTCTTTGCAAAATGAACAAGCTACCTCAAATAACACCCTACTCTGAATGGAGCAGCACTATATGCTAGCATCGTACCCAAGAAATGGGAAATACCTGACCTGTTGTACATATCTGTATCTACACTAGCTTCCCGTTGCTGTGTTTTCCAGTTGGTGGAGAGAAATAGGCAATGCCAGGCATAAATTATCTCATCCTTCAGTAGTCATTTCAAATAGGACAGGTGAATTGTAGTCTGAGAAGCCCCTATTTCTTTCCACTCAGTACAAAGGTAGCAAGCTCAAATACTGGTGTCTGAATAGCCAATACATAAATCTAGCCTGATAAATCCTACCTCAGACAGTATTTGACAACATGTGACAAAGCCACGTATCTATTTTGACTTTTTGCAGGATAACCACCTAAATGAACCAGTGAGAATAACTCAACCAACACCTTAAAAAATCAATCTCAAAACCACAAGGAAGAAAACAGGGAAGTTAGTTAATGGAATACCCCATCTTGATATCTCATCTTGCAGCCCCTAAAAGAAATACAACAAAGTTCTTAAGAAGACATGCATCGGTAGGACTGCTTTCATTCTCGTATATACCTGTATGTATATCACATATATATACACATACATACATACATACATATATATATATATAGTCTCTTCTGCATAAAAGTAATTATTTGGCCATATTCAGTTCAGAAGCTAAATATTTTCTCATTAATTGAAAATACAAACATTAAAAAGAGCCAGCCTCATTACTGCCATGTTTAGTTTATCCTTCCCCATTTCCTGAGCAGAACATAACTAGAATTTTTTGTTCTGATTAAAATGGGCACTGACTTGTTCAAGCTGTAAAAACAAAACCTATCCTTAAAAACTGCTTGAATTCATCACCATTGTAGAATCCTTATTTGGTGAGAGTTCACAAACTTTACGAGAAAAAAGCATTATGGGACACTTTATGAAAACTGAATTTGAAAAAAAAAGCTTTTCGTCAGTTAACAAAACCCCTTGATATCCAAGCAGCACGCACATGATGATACTAAAAACTCGCAACGGAACTTCAGAGGGCTATCAAGCCATGAAAGATCTCATAAAAAGAGAAGTGATTAACTTATTTAAACTGAGCGGTAATAGGAGTCAAAACCATCTCTGTTACTTCTCATGTACAGAGTTTTGCTTTGAAATAAATGAATTTCACTATCAATACTGAATCCATCACTTACCAGAGAATGAAACAAAATTTAGGCTGTTTAGTTGGTTCACAGTATACAATTCTGCTGCTCTTGAAAGAGAAAATGACTAATTCAATGAACCACGAATTGCTAATGTGAATTCAGGCTTTAAAATGTGGACCTTTTTTTCCCCCGAAGATTACTGATTAGTAAACTACTGGGCAATTTTACAGGTTTAAGTCTTTGCATGCATTTCCACAGAACCATTTATAAAACCTCCTGATTTACCAGCTGTGTATTTAACTGCATTTTAAAAATAAATATTAAAATTAACACAACCTACAGGTTGTATAAAAGTAGTCACTACAATTAAAAAGCCCGACAGCAGCTTGGTAAGTGTGTCCTTACTCAGAACACATTTGTGGGGTGTATTACAGCTGCAATACAGTTAAGAGGATGTATCCATACTAGATGAAAGTTTGCTCTCAATTCATTACCTCTAATAAAATCTATTAGATCCAGCACAAAATGCTTGAGCAAGGGAATGGTAGCTAAATACATGAAGTTCAAAAGAAAAAAAAGTCAAAGGACAATTGTTTAAAGGTTTTATGTCACTTAACAGGCCTATAGGAAGTTCCAAATAGTTAAGCAGGATAAATATTTGTTTTACAGAATGCTTAGGATGTTTAGGTCTAAATATTGAACATTTTACAGGTTTGCAGGCTAATGCAACTATTTCAAAACACACACCACAGACCTAGACTATGGTACCATGTTTGTGCTTATGCCCTGGAGAAACATTTAATAAATCAAGAAGCTATCTATGGAACTGGAAAAGAGAGAGCTCATATTCTCCTATCAGGCAGCATGTGGACTACAGAAATAAAGTCCACTCTTCTGCGCAGCCCTCAGTATTCTGTTACCAGTATGCGATGTTCTATATACAGAAACTAGTATTTATTTTGTTCCTGAAATTAGGCATGAAAAAGAGTCAGATATTCAAGGGTTGTATTTTTTACTGTTTGTTGACTTGTCACATGAAACAGCTTCGTGGGCCATGGCTGCCATAATGCAAAGGTAAATCATGTGGGCTCTGTATGTCCTTGGCTGTCACATGGGTTTAGAGTTATTTTCTCAATTTTTGTTTATCTTTCTCTCTCCAATGGCAGTTAAGGCTAAGCTATTATTTGGAGGAATATGAAGGGGAAGACTCCAGTCTGGCACTTTTAGTGATAGTGTAAGTTATTAAGTAAATTAATTAATAATCTTCACTTTATAAGTAAGGGCAGATAAAGATTATTTGCAGAATTTTGCAGTGTTGTTTCCCCTCCCCATTGTTGAACTATTGCAAACAGTACACATTAAGGGCCTAAGACTTTACCGCACAATTTTAAGCTTTCTCACTCACACTGTATTTAAAAATGAGGTACCTAATTCCACTTAGATTTGGATATCTGCAATGTAGAAATACCTATGTGGCACAGCTATCCTATACACTTCTTTCATAACTAATGGTGTAACACAGGAACTTCAACGTTTTGCTTCATCTGACCAGTTTTGAACTTCTTTATAAAGAAGTTAATAACTTAAAAATACAGTTCCTTGACTATCAAGCCACTGGTCACTGGTTCGGATGGAGAGCTGTACACTGTAGATGTAAGATGGGATGAACCACCTCCACCACGGCAGGTCAAAGTATTCTGAACACTGCAAGTACAGGTCCTTCTGGCGGGATGTTGAGGAAATTTTCTCCATGTCCAAATCATGTGTAAGGTATGTACTGCATTACCTAGGAAATAGCATGAGAGTGGAGGGGAATATGAGAAAGTGCAGAGTTTTCTGGGATAGTGTTGGAGGATTGTGTGAAGTGGAAAGAAACAAATCAAGTGCTGTCTTGTCCACAGTACCTTTGAGAAACAGTTCCTAGAGTGGACTATCAGTAGAACCTGCATTTTGTGTCAGAGAGAAGTAGCTGGTTTATCCCAAAAGAATACACAAAGAGTGGTAGAGTGTGGGTGATCAGGATCCAGAAGTAAAAAGGGAGCTTTTTTACAGCATAGGAATGCCCACAGGGACCAACTCCACCATAGGCACCATACACAAAATTTAAAAAAACAACTTTCTAGGTAGTCATTTAAGTGATGAGAAAGAAAATCTACCACAGAACACAAGTATTTTAAACACATTTTGGGCTTTCCTTGTTAAATAGACTCAAACTTGACACCATTTAAAACCATTTTAATTGTGTAATACTCCAAAATATGTAGCTCACTACGAAAACATGCAGCAAATACATAAAATCAAACTTACTGTTTTAATACAAATATGTAGTATACAAATACATGTGTAGACAAATACATAGGCTGTATACACATCAATATATAAAACTATTGTATACACGATGGCTAAACAGCTAATTGATTTTTTTCAGCGTGCACTGTAAAGTGCAGCATTTAAAATATTGCAAATAAAGTTTGCAAGAGTGTTTTTCAACTACATTGTAAGTATACCATTAGCTTGTCTTGTTCATGTTAGATATCTGTTTATGCCATGAAGTTCAAACAAACATGTGACTTCTTTAAATTCAAAGCAAGCAATTTGTAGGCTGCTCATCCATTATCTCTAAGCGCACTCAGTACAAGGTCTACTAAAGTAATGGTTCTTTCATCAAAACCTAATGGTTTGTTTCAAATAATCAAAGTAGTGTTTATATCACTGTCCTCAGGTACAACCATTTTGTTTCCAGGAGAACAGTATAGTACATGCTAATGTCACAAGTGATAAATCAAAGCAACTACATTTGTTTCTCTACCTTAACCAATCTACCCTGTGTCTTCAACAACAGCAACAAAAAAATCACTCTGGCATTTGCACTCTGTAGTTTATTCTGAGAGCATGAGTAATTTTGGAAGTAGTAAAACATCATATGCAAAACAATTCACCCATTCCTTTCTTCTAATAATAACAAGTATAGCTTGACTTATGTGGGAACTAGCACTGCTGTTATCTGAAGCAGGATAGGAAGATGCTTTTACCCACTACAACGTCTCCTGAATCCCAAGATTATTTTCGTGCAACATCCTGCTTTTGGTTAAATACTGTGTGTCTCATCAACTATGACAGCAATTCACTCTGGGTTTTTTTTATTTATTTTATTTTTTAAAGTTAGCCATCAAACAGGGAAAAGACCTTGCAAATCCCTTAACTCGACAAAAGAAAAGTTGAACTCACTTGACTGATATTTTGGAAGATCTTAGACAATTCCATGGATATACAGAGCAGAAGTGAAGTTAGATCCACAACCACATTTTCCTCCTTTCTTTTTTGATGTTTTATTGCAACATTGGGAAGAATTTTGTGTATTTAATATGATAAAATGGGAACTTCAAATATCCTATGCACCATGTTGGATTTGGTGATGTTATTTTTTTACCACAAAATGTGCTGGGAAAGTTAAGCAGGCAAAGCTTTCTGTCCAACAAGCAGCAGAACCTGCATAGCCCTATTTTCAATTAAAGGAATGACACCAATAGTGGTAGGAGATTCTGTCAGTCCTATTAGATACAGGGTGAGAGTTGCCTATATTAACAGCTGAAGGGGGTGAGAAACATGGAATAACATGGGAGTGGTGACAGACAAGTGAGCTGGAGTGGACCAAAGGTTTGCTTTATGAGTCTAAGTGTAAATCATCTTCCAATGTAAATCACCATCATCCAATATCCAAGGAGAACTAATACTCCCATTTTGTTCCAGGAAGCATGATTGGGTGTGGGGTTTTTTTGAACGAAGAAGGCACCTAATACAGTGCTGGGTCCTTGGTAGTGCTGCCACACCAAATACATTCGAAAAACATCATTAGAATTGTGCCCTATAGCAAAATAAACGAACATTTGTTTATTACTTTGTTTTTTATTACATTGTTTATTTATTTATTTATTATTTAAATTTTTATATTTTTTATTTTTAATATTTATTTTTATTTTTAATATTTATTTATTTAATAATATTTATTTTATTATTAATATTTTTATTATTTATTTATTATACTTTTTTATTACATTGTTTATTACAAACAAATATTCATTTATTACCTTCTCTTCCATTTAAGTTTGGAAATCAGAAATATCAGATTGTGAAGCGAGCAGCAACCTGCACTCCACATCTTCTCATCATACCAGTCTGCTTCCTAAAAGACAAAGTTTAGTAAATTGTGCAGCTCTGACAGAGTTTATCTCAGGAGTTCTTGTGATGCTACTTCTCATCCTGACACACAGAAGAAGTGAAAGAAAAATCTGACATTAAAATACCACTAACAAATGTAAATTTGAATAATTTTGTGTTATGAAACCTCCTACCAAGTAATATTAACGCTGAAATACATAAGGAAAAATACAAGAAAACAAACAGAGATAAAATTCAGTGATGTTATACCATACCAAAATATTTTATTTTTTTCAAAATGTCAGCAAATAAGAAAGTTGTTTTTTTTTTCTTGTGTTTTGCCCCGGAAGTTGGCCTATAATTTGTTGGGTTTTTTTCTTCAAACCCAGGCCTGACTCTAACACAGATCTGGATGTCTGCGTGAGTAAGTGGAATTAAGTGCCATGAAAAAAATGTGGATCCTGAGAAGACTGCAAAGAAAACAACTTCTGAACCCTCTTGCATTACACTTTTAAAGAGCTAGATTCCTATTCCCAAGCCTACCTGTGGATGCAGGAGTTAAGCAGAAGAAAATCTGGTGTAACCATTACTTAGAAGAAAGGCTATTAAGAAAGTGAATGGACAAGAGACAAAGGCTGCCTGGGTTCTGGTTTAGAAAACATAGCCACCAAGAGCAACTAAAAGCTGTAGTTCTGAATCTGAGGAGGGAGGTCTGGAAAGCATATGAAGACCTGCTTGGCTTTTCTTTCCTATTTGTTTTCCCTCAATTGCTTGTCCTTAGTGGCAGAACAGAAGATGCCTACTCAGCCAGCGAGGGTCGGACAGCATCTGAGCAGTAGGCACCAAAACAGGTCACTAACTGATGGCTTCAGTGTACTGAGAAAGGAAGCAGGCATGTGAACACTAAAATAGAGAAGTGCTGGAGCATTCTACTGGCTTCGGTACCAACAGCCCTCTCTAGGCATCCCTTGCCCTGCTGCTCAGCTCCCTACCTCTTCACTTCTGGAGCCACTCATTTTGCAAGGTGGCTTCAAGCATCTGAGAAGATTCTGCCAAAAAAAAATAAATGGTGCTGGAAGAGCTACCCAAATAACAGGAAAAGAATCAGAGAATTAAGATGTAAAAAGTCACAAAGGTAGAAAAGAAATCCCATTTCTGACTTTTTGTGCACATCAAGGCTATTATATTAAGGTGTATCAAATGTGTAAGAAGAAAGATGAACAATAAAAATTTCCTCTGGCTAATTTTACCCACTACAGAATAAACTCCAAAATGAAACTGTGAATAAGTTGATTAAATCTGACATTAAAAATACATTCTTACCAACTTGCTTTTGCACAAGTCATCACAAAAACAAACTTTCCGAAAAATAAAAGGAACCACAGGATATAAATCCTCCTCAGTTCACTACGGTAGGTATTTCATTCAGTGAAAAAAGTCTTGAAAACAAAGACTTACTTGGCTAGCCATCTAACACTAAATAGTGATTAATTTTCTACTACCACACTCCCTATTAGTATTACTCCCAAATGTTCAGTTTAATTTAAGTACTTTCTGATTCATGAACAAGGGAATAACATACAGCTATAAAAAGGTAATCCAATCCTAAAATGGCCTTAACCCCCATAATCTGCACTTCAATGGCAAGGGAAACTATATAGTTTTGAAACTGTAATCAAGATTTTTTTTATTTCTTTTTTCAAACACACACACTGTAGCTGTCCTTTGCTCCCATCACTTATTAGATTACAATAAAATGACCATGCTCTCTTCATGGTGGGAACACAGCGACCCTGGGGTGATTTATAATCTTGTGAAACCCTGTCCACACTGCTGACCAGACTTTCTTTTTTTTTTTTTTTTTTTTTTTTTTTTGAGGTCGCTATCCGTTTCTCCAACTGATGTCTTCCTGCTGTGACAACACTGTTGGATAGCTGTCAGCACATAAGTATGTTTCAGGCTACGTATTATCTCTGCACGCACTTCTTGTGGGTTGTTGTTTGGGGCTTTTTTCCTGCTGAAAACATCTCTGTGCTCGGTGTTTAGGCAGAAATAGGACCATTCTGAGAATTTGTCATTAGTTTAATGCCTAACCCAGAGAAGGCAACTAAAAAGGAGAATAATGAAATGGATCTCCTAATTACAGAGATAATACTATTTCTTCTAAACTTATCAAACTACTACTGACTACGTATCTTGCTGCAATCTTTTTATCACAAATGTTTTTCCACTTCAGGAACAAAATATCTGCAGTATTGCTCAATAAACAGAAAATATTCCATAGATGAACATAAATGAAAGTTTTGAGAAATGTCTGTAAGACATTTTTAAGCAGAAAAAAAGGAGAGAAAGAAACAGATAATGTACAAACATTGCACCAAAAAAGACATAAAGAAGGGAACTTCCACAAATACTAGAATGAATATGCAATTTTCTTGTTTATTAGATAAATTTACTTGCAGAAAATATTTTTGAAGTCTCACTTCCCTTCAACATATTTGCTTTATGAAGAAAACAGCTGTCTAAGGTACACTTATTTCACTCATTCTAATGGAAAGTATTGCTAGTTTTACTATCAAGAAATATTTTAGCAACGTAATTTTAAAAATCCCTTAACTTGATATAGTGCTTATTCCTCACACATTTTAAACCACAGCATTCTTAAAGCATACAGCCCTAAAAGTATGTGTAATTTTATGCTTCTTTTAAAATGACTTAATATTATTTACACATTCAAAAATTAATCATTAAAGATAAGCTAATTAGAGCCAAACAGTGACTTTGTTATGACTCCTGGGCAAGACATCTTTGTATAACCTCAGGTGAAAGTTTACAATGATAATAGCCACCATCTCTCCCTCAATTGCCCATGCTATGCCAGGAATTCAGCCAACTGTCCTGGGTGCTATGTACAGCACTCCCTAATTAATAGTATATGGGTAAGATACATAAGCAGCCTCCCCCCATATCTGAGTGCCTGTATAACAAAAGTTTCAATTTAGTTATAACTAGAACTTGATCTATTAATAGCAAAATCTGCATTGAACTGAATGTTGCAACACTTCTCTTTAAAAGCAAATGCTTGTATCACAAGTATAATATATATGATTGTATAATATAATAATATATATAATAAAAATCTATATTATATATAAAATATAATAGTATAATATATGATTTGTGATACAAATGCTTGTATCACACAGTATCAGTTCGGTCCTACCTTTCCCTACCCAAGCTAGTGGCACTTCAAAATAGTTTTCAGTGAAAGTAGAAATCAGGTAACTATCACTCAAAACAATACTGGAAAGCTGTGAGTAAATGTAACAGGTAATTGAATGATGCACAAAACTTCAACAACTTTCTTCATATCACAGACTGTAGCTAAACATAATTTTTTTTTTTTTACTGAGAATTTACCTGTCCAATATTCTAGTAAAGACAACAAAATATAGCATTTTAATTATTTGTGCTTGACAGTTTCTTCACCTGCCAAATATCTGGTTTAGGAAAATGAAATTATATGCAATCTTCACAATATTGCACTTGATATTTAAAAATTAAATAGGCTGATGCTGGAGTTAACACCAGCAATTCTTTACTGTTTTATTCATCACTGTAAGTTGGTTCAGAAAGATTAAAAAAAGTATTTCACTTTATGAAGATAAGGACAAATTGATAATTGTAGCAAATAAGTCAGGTTGTCCTTTGCTCTCAAGGAGGTAACCTACTGTTTCACTCCTCTAAGGACTTGCTTAATAAGATGAACAAAATCTCCAGGAAAAAAAAAAAATCAATTAAAATTGAGAAAAGTCCCTTAGGATAAAGTTAGTTTGGCAGTCCATGCATTTCTCAATCACTCCTTAAGTCTCTTCTAAGTTATACATACTTAGTGCATGTTCCTAAGTATTACTCTTTTTGATAAAAAGGCAGTTTCACTAGTGAATACTGAAAACAGATGCTGAATCAGCAAGGGCTGCTGGATAAAAGAGGGGATAGGAAGTAAAATATCTGATAGATGCAGAAAACACAATTGGAAACAAAGCACATATTCCTAGGATTACAACATCAAAAGTCACTAGAAGCAGCTAATATAAAGAAATTGATACACTGAACCATTCACTTACCAAGTCTTTCTAACCAGGGCCCTTCAGGGCCTTTACCATGCAATGTATCAGGAGGTGGGGCAGAGAGATTATCCATTCAGTCCACAAACTACAGAAAGCTTTCCCAATCTGCAGTCCTGAATAGCCACCAATGAATCTCAACTCAGAAGAACAAGCAAATAACAAAACAGGAAAGCCAGGAATAATTTCTCTTAAGCGCTCTTCACCCTATTTGCTGTTAATTTAAATTTACTAAAAAAGAAACCAAAGCAAACAAAAAAACCTCTTCTTGCTCTTTCCTATGCAAAACAGTAACAACAGTACAACAACATATTATATATACTTTTTTTGAGAAAAAAAACCAAACAACTGTTGCATTGATTACTGCCACAAATTACACTGCAAGTGTATAATTTCGTATTTAAGCACTTGTCACTAAACCCTGACTGTGCGTCAACAATATGGCACAACATTATTTGGCAAATTATATCATGCTCATCTGAAATTTCCCACCCAGTGTGCTCTGGATTAAAAAATAAATAAACAAATCCTATATGTATTATTCCTTAGACCTCAGAATGTGTCTGCATGCTGTTATGTAGGATGCTGTATTTCACTGTACTTATGACTAGTAATTTCAGTGATGGAGAAATGACCTTTATACACCACAATGCCTTAAAAACATTTCAACTGAAGGGGCAATACAGACACAATTATACTTCAGGTAAAAAAAAAATACAAGTGGCATGCCTATCCAGCAAAGTTATAGGGAAAAGAGCACGCCTTTTCAACGCATTTCATATTTTGGACAAAATCTGTGTACAGACATGTAAGGAAGGATTCAGCTGCCTGAACTGTAAAGTTTTACTAGTCCCCATAGGATACCATCATGGCTTCCGAGAAAACCTCCTGAAAGTCACTTGTCACATCTGCCAGCCCTTAAAGGTGTCACTGGATGCTCTCACACAGAGCACCTCAAGTGGCACTAGATGTACATATTCAGGCAATTACATCGGGACCAACTTAAGGTAAGATTATTTGCCTGTAACTTAAGGCATCTAGTAGAGTCTAAATCTGAACAAGTGAGACTCTTTCAACAGTCAAAGGAACAAAAAATGGCACCCCTAGAAAACAATTAATCTTATCTATATTACCACACCTTAAGAACAGATTAATGGCTTTTCTGGAGGTGCCATCCCTCTCTATCTTCACTATAAAGGGAGTGCAGCTCCAATATAATAAAAAAAAAAAAATAAAAAAAATATATACATATCTGAGGCAAAAGGACTGAAATTCACCATCAGTCATGCTGCCTTAAAAATGTATGAAGCTGCTTCATATCATCTGTATGTTAAGGAAGAGTGTTTAAAATCAGGTATGTAGAAAGCTGTTGTCTACGCTCCTACTGTTGTTGAAGAAGATGTAGTCAAAGCAGTCAAAGAAGTCTAGAAAGCTATTCAGTGGAGCAAATGTAGGTGTCTACTTAGGATAATGAGTCTTCCTTTGACTGTCTTGACTAATTTGACATTGACTAAATGTAGGTGTCTGAATCCAGAGTTGAATTCTTCCCTATGAGCTTGATCAGCTGTCTGAATATGGGAGCCTAGTGCCATCCGTGATGCTCTGCAGTATCCAAGACATGCAGACTTGACAAAGGACCTGAGAAAGGCTTGCACTCCTCTGAATGGCAGCTGTTAAACAGAGAAGATACCCTAGGGCCTTTGAAATGCATCTAGATGCCTGTGTTTATGCAACTGAATCATGTCCTACAACTCCAAACAGCAAGTTAATATGGAGTAGCTAATGCATTAAAAAGGTATGTTAGCTTACTTGAAAGTTACTTCTCCATGTGCAAGTCTTTTACCTTGTTGGCCTGAAACCAGTGACTGGAAGATCCTCCCTCGTCAACCTAAAAACCATTATTCCTTCAGATACTTAACCCTGGATTTCTACTGTATCACGTAAGAACCTTAGTCATAAATTTTTACCTGTGCTCCTAAAGTAACCTTTTTATTTGGACAAATATACCCACATTTTTAAAATGAATGATGGTGAACGTGTCTTTCAATAGCTAAAAGAAGTGAAGAAAAAGAGATTCCATAAGTTTTTTCATAAAATATTATATTCTTTGGCTACAGCACATTTAATGCTTTCTCTGTCATTATCACAAAGGTTTAAAATATTAGGAGCTGTTAAGATTTTCACACTGTCTCCACCTGATGACAGCCAGCCCATAATGATAAACATCAATGTGATAGTAACCACAAATTTGTTATTACTCTGAAGGCGAAGAATAAGAAAGCACATCATAAAAATTTGTTCTGCACACCTTCTGTGATATTTTAGACATTTAAGCTGTTGTTACATGTCATTACTCTGTCAGTAACAGATCAACTGTAAGAGGTTTTCCATATATTCCCCCATCATTCCTTCCCTTCACCTCCAGTTCTCACTCATCTAAAGGTTCTTGTCTCTTGCTATAAATCATGCTAGTTCAGCTGTTTGGCTGGCTGTGTTCCAAAATGCATGAAATGAAAGGGAAAAAAATGAAAACTCTAGAAGTCTAAGAAGTGTTGTTTTGCTTTTGGATTTGTTTTTTTCATTGATGTTGGTTTTCCTTCTTTAAACACAATTATTTCATTGAATCAATTTAGGCAACTAAAGAAAGAATTGAATCAATGCAACTCACAGAACAGAGCCATTGGCAGGAATACGGAAGGGAACCTCCTAAATAGCTGCTATATGAGCAGTAAACATGGAGCCACTGTCCTAATTCACAGCTAAAAATTTTTTAATTAAAAAAAAAAAAAAAGAAAAAAAAAGCCCACTATAGTTTTGGATGGATAAATAGTTGCCAGAAAGTAACAGGCAAAAAGAGGAAAACTATGAATTACGTGCTGAGAGAGTACAGTGCAGAAGTTTTGCAAGCTCCAGAGACTAGTGGTCCTACTGAATCCAAAAGAGCTGACACAGGACACCAAGAGCCTCCTGCTTCTGCCCAGACCATTAACATATGCTGGCATCAACGATGAGGTCTTGCAATTCCAGGAGGCTGGGCTGCTATATGCAAAGACTGCAGGATTCATAAACCTGATGAAACACGTGATTCAGAGATTTTCTCAGCCACCGAAGCATCAGTATCATCTTCCACTTGTGAGTACACAGTTTGGGCTGGCCTCCCAGCTGTCCTCGCAACCCACTAATGGTGAACAATTAAGGGAATGCATTGGATAGGCAGCTGTTTTCTACTAATACTAACAGCTTCCTTCAACAGCTAGTTAACAGCTTAAGGAGTAAAGAAATATTCTAAGAAATACTGGTCATGATCAGTGTCTTCTCCTGACTTGATTCCCTATAAGGGAAAAGCAAAGACTGCTGGAAAAATAAAAGATTGTGTTAAATGTGAGATACAAAATTAGAGTGCTTCTGGAGATACCAACTTCTGACACGCCTCGTATTTGGCAGTCAAAACCTCCTACATTCTGGAAGGACCTTTAATACATTTCACATGTCTTCATCACATGATCCTATCGCACCTCAATATGTTGGTTAGGGTTACATTGAAACACTGCCATTATTTAAATGGGAAGTAAGTGGTCAGCATTAGTTAGTCTTCTTGGAAGTTGAGCCTTATAAGCCTAGCTTAGTTGACTTTCACCAACTAGTATATTCCCATGCCAAAGACTTATTACCAACTACTTTTCATTTCTGAATCTGGATAGCCAAAGTTGTTATACATTCATTAGACCTAAAAGGCTACGTTCAGGATTGGTGTTCTACTAACTCTTTTATTACTTTTTTAGCTACATAAAACTGTTCAAAACTAAGTATGTGCTTCCGTGGCGGCTTTAGCACTTGCCCATTGAGGCCACCAATTTAGAGTGTTGTCTTCCTCCTGCTCCCAAGTCTTGCACTGCCACCCCTTCCTCCACACTGGCCCTACAGTTTGTGCCATGTAGTGAGACACTTTGGATGACTGGTCTGACTGGATACTGGTGCTTTCAAAAAGGAGGAAAAAAAAAAAAGAAAATTAAAAAAGGGGAAAAAAGGATTAATTTTCAGCTGGTCTGAGCAGGGAAACAACCTGCTTACCATACTCCTGTTTAATTAGAACACTGTTGTTCAGGGGCAGCGGAGAGTTCTTAACCTTGTCTAGCAGAAATGTGTTGCAGCCTGTCTTGATCTACATAAAATGAAAATGTAGTTATATCAGAGCATTCATCTCACTTTTAATTTAGCTTACATAGGTGAGAATATTAGTGAAGACACTGCTGCACTGCCTTCATCAGGAACTGGCAACTGTAATGCTTGGTACAGGCTTTTAAAGGGACAATACTCTAGCTGCTAGACCACACTGCCAGGTCTTCACTGCTCCTGTCACACACGCTGGCAACTGCTACAGTCATGCTTGCCTTCTGCTGTGAAAACATACCCTAATAGTGGCTAATGTTTCCCTGGGTGCTATCACTAATTCTTGCTCCATGATTCCTGTGCCCCCTATGCACATTCTTCTTGTGATACTGTAAGCACAAAATACAGAAGACTAAGTTTCAAAAGGACCACAAACTTTTGTGTCTTTGTGGACTGGTGAAGCAGACTTGTCCTGCATCTAAACTGCTTCTCCCATTATCATCTTTGGGGGACTGGCTCTTCAAGTTAATTACAAGACCCTAACTTCAGAGTTTAAAAAAAACAACCCTCAAAACACAAAAGCTCTTCCCTGGTTTTGGGTTGTTTTGTTTTTTTTTTTTTTTGAAACTGCATGTAAAGCTAGGCCAATGAACTTTGAAGTGTGGTTTGTTTTTTACCCAAAACCACAGATTTTAAGAATCTTGCCTTCCACACACTTATAGGAAAAAGAATAAAGAACAATCTGTAACCCTTTCTTATGGCCCTCAGATTCTGAGTGCTTTCATTCAAACAAATGTGCCCATCTCAAGCCTGAACCTGAACTACAGCTCTTCTATAAACCCCACCGAGAACCTCAGCACAGCATTCCTCCAAAGTGCACAACTGCTTCTAATAACTATTAACTCTGCTGGAACACTCAGTAAGTGAACCAGTAACAATTATGTTTTGTTGTGGATAAGACCTGTACTACAGGAGCTGAAACAGCCACCTGGACTGAGAACCCTAGCTTCCTACAAGGTTTGCTGCTATTCATCACCAGATCTGCTATCAGAAAGCAAAATGGTACTGCAACTCAAGTTAGTGATGAGCAAATAGTAAGCAAATTGAGTTTACTTATTCCAGAATAAGTGAACAATCCAGCTTTATATTCCACAAAGAGCATGGAATGAGAGAGATAATTTCCTGCTCGCACAACACCAGGTAGGACCTACACAAAACCTAAGCTCTCCATTGGAAAACTGCCACCTTTATGGTAGCAATTACTCAGGTCAGACTCTACATACTGATGAATGAACAGTCCCTCTCCAATGACAGCACCAATGGACAAAAATTCAGAGATGCAGATCTTAGTGTTTTACTGCTGTAATAATTTTCCTGTTCCTACAGCTCACAAGTGCCGTAAGACCCTTCACTGTCCTTAATAAAAGCCAACATCTCAGAATATAACAAATATCACTAAGAAGCTATATAAACAGAACACACACTTAATATGAAATTCTAATTCTATGATCTGTTATAAAATACTAACAAATAGAATCTTGATATCTTTTAATTGTGTCCTTATAAATATGTCTGAATGGCATAAACATTTCCTTAGTCTATGTCTGCTTTTTCATGCAATTTGTTTACCGCCTCTATCTGACTTGTCATTTGAGAATGTCATGCATTGGTCAGATGTTTTCATACCTTTTTCCTGCTAATTTCAGAAAATGTTCTCTTACTGGACTATTCCTTGAGCTTGATTCAACAATCTCAGTTAATTGTTGGATTACTCTAACTGTAGTCAATAGTCCTTAATCATATGTTTTCTCTCACACTGTTCAACATTTAATAGACCTATTTGCTAGCAGGCTAAAGATTAAAAGCTCCCTCCCTCCACTCCCCACCCCCCCTTTTTTTTTTCCTTTTGAACACTAGTGCTTAAATTCTGCCTGATCCTGGAAAGTCTCAAGATATTGTACTTTAGAGCATGAGTGTACTATAGTTAAAGAATCAGACCTGGAACGTCTGGTATCGTCCGCATTTAATGTCCCTATCTCAAATCACTTCCTTTTTTACTCTGGAAACAGGAACCACTCTTGAAACAGATTTTCATTAAAAGTGCAATTCTTATAATTACTCATGTCATTGGATCCAGACTTTTCCTAATAATAGAAATCCACAAAGTCCCTTCACATAGTACATACCATCTTAAAAGCACTCTGCCTGAATAAACACCGACTCTTAAACAATAGTTTCATTCCAAAAAATAACTTGAAGAATATCATCCTCTTACCAAGCAGATCTGTTTTGGGGAAGTATTAAGGCAAATGTCTGCTCACTTCAGAGTTCAGCTTTTGCCACTCTTTACTGCTGTTAAACCAGCAAAACTAACATGACTTCACTCATTCTGCAGGAGTCCCAGAACCCCTGTTCCTGCAGCAACACTGCTGTTATTAATGAAGTTCTCTTTGCCCCGCCAAAATTTTTATGCTTTACATCTATACAGTCTCATCACACAGGACCACCGTTTACCAAAAGCAATTAGGCAGTGCAAGTATAAACAAGAGCAAAATACATGTTATGATGAGCATCTGAAACAAAAAAGGAATGCAAAGGGACAAAGAAAAAAAAAAGGCAGTGAAAGATTTAATGAGCTCAAGCTATTTAACTTATCAAAGAGAAGGAGTGAAGATCTGAAAGTACCTACCCAGGAAACAAAATTTCAATAATGTAAGCAGTTGATAAGCATGTAATAAGCATATGTAGAAGGAAAAAAAAACCAAACCAAAACAAAACAAAACAAACCCAACAAACCAAACAAAAACCAAAACACGTAACAGACACTAAACAAATTTCAGGGTGAGAAGTGAATAATCCCTATTACCTGAAATTTGAGAAAACTTGATTATTCTTCTGACATATTTCAAATTATTATTTAACCTCACGCAAAAATCCAAACCCTCTATTACACAGGCCATCTATTTACCTTTTTCTTTCTTTTCCTAGCATTACAGGTATAAGGTGCCTCAACCTGTCTTTCCTGACTTTGCTTGTTCACTCACAAGTAATAGTGAGTCCTCGATGCTCTTCATGAATGCAGAACATCCAGCGCCCTGTTTGCAATTTCATCTTTAAAGTCATTCCACCAGTTTCTTAAGAGGAACCCTACCTCCAGAGAAACAGCTCTAATTAGCAAATTCCCTGAGCAACAGACCCGAGCTAGCTTCAGAAAGTTAGTGAAAAAGAGTCACGCTGATATGTTGTTATCTATGATGAGATGCATACACAGAAACAAAATGAGAAAACTGAACTAATGGGGTTTTGTATGTGGAAACAGCTTATGGAAGTATTTGGAAAGTAGCATAGCATAAAGAACAGCACAAAACAGTAGGTACCTTTGTGCACCTCTTACATTACAGTGACTTGCCTGCACGCCCTAGGAACTAGACCTAACTAAGCCAGTGTGGATAAAGGAAGAGTTCCAGTAATTTTAGTGTGGTGCCATAATGTTGGAAAAGGCTTTAAGTACATTAGATGCCCTACGAATAACCATTTAAAAGCCTTTGATAGTTTAGAACCTTATCAGCAAAAACTACTTTTTCACTAGCAAAAATAATGATCCTATTTTATTTTGCATCTGCAATTACCTCAATCAACAGGCACGGAGATATGTGGAACTTCTTGTCAAACTTTTAAGGAGAATATTTTGCTACGAACAACTGCTTGTCTGCATACTTAAAGCCCTTCCCAAATGTTCGCTCGGGAAGCCAAGCCATCAATCAATTCCCTTTTGAACTGCTTTTATACTTGAACTCCAACAACTTTAAGAATGGGTGGAAGCAATTATTTCTGTTCTGATAATCTTGAGAAAAAATGGCAGCAGAACCATAAAAGGCAGAGTGCAGAATATTTTAAGATTCACAGGAACACACACTGATCTAAGAAAATTCATCAGGGCTGATCTAAACAGCATATTCCTATTCAAATGGCTTAAAGGATAGTAGAGAATGGTGCTTGATAAGACAAATCCATCTCAAAGTCTTACAAAAAAACAGCTACAAGAGATGCAACTGTAATGCAACTCTTTGAAACTAGTAGAGGCCTCGAATACCAGCTCATTTAGACATGAATCTATTCTTCTGGAAACTGATTTGCAAATATGAGACATTTCCAGAGCAGTAACTAAAATACAACATAATTATGCCCAAAAATAAAAAGAAGCTTTTGATCGTGAGTTGTTTCATAATCAGGTCCATGAGCACAGATTTGCAATGGTGAAAAAAGATTCTATTAAAGGTAACAATTAAAATATTATTTAGATTTCCAAGAACAAACATGAAGCTGCAGAAGTATTGACTAAATAGCTCAGGTTTAATTATATTTTTATCATTTTCAACAATGGCTACAAATACAGTAAAAAAGAATTATTTAAATTGGAATCTGAAATAACTATGACTCTTAAAGCTTTCAGTTCTGACAGACTGCCATCTCAAATAAGAAAAACAAAACCAATTTTAACGTAGGACTTTGAGAATATTAGTTCACTACAAAATGGTCAATAAGGAAACTTCAACCCTCACATGCACTAAAACATACTTGAACCTTAGAAGCTGCCTATATTGATAGTCCATGCATCCACTATGACAGGACTATGATGCCTGAAAAGCTTA
Source organism: Psittacula echo (assembly GCF_963264785.1). Classification (NCBI taxonomy): domain Eukaryota; kingdom Metazoa; phylum Chordata; class Aves; order Psittaciformes; family Psittacidae; genus Psittacula; species Psittacula echo. The sequence continues at coordinate 85,491,883 of NC_137736.1, read as the reverse complement.
ATCCAAATACCTCAACTGCATCATTTTTATTTCTATCATCCATGCCCACACAGTTCATCCATTTCAGGTTGCTACATATGTCTGAGCTCACTAGTTGTGCCAGAAACAAGTGCAAAATTACTTTTATCTCTTTTTATCTCCATTTATGTAGAGATCTGATAAATCTCATGAATATGCCTGTCCTCACGATCCTCTGAATTACTTCAAAGCCCAAAACATTAAAAAAAAAAAAAGGATAAACAGAACATCTTGGGGAGGAATGGAAGTAAACAAAATTTACTCTTCACTATATAGTCAATCAATGCCTTATAAAAGTAACTTTTTCAAACACATATCATCATCTTAGAATAGTGCTAATAAAATAATAATCACAATAGTAACAGAAATGGTGAAAGATAATGACAATAACTTTATTGATTTAAACCTCTCCGCCTCTATCCCTACACATACAGTTTACAGGGTTCCCTAGCAGTATAATTTAACAAAACAAACAAACAACTTTTATAATTTAATATACATTATAGCAGCTCAAAAGGTATTCTTATGTTGTTCAACTTGAAATTCAAAGGCCAGATGCCCATATTGTCATTTGAAGCCTTGCTTGCAGCCACAACAAATGCTGAATTAGTAAAGAAACTGAAAGTATGCAAAGAGAAACATAGCTTTGGGAAGGGCAAGGCAGCAAAAAATACATATATTATGTCAACAAAGTTAAAATATGCCAAGTATATATATTTGCACTTTTCATTAATAGAATTAGTAATTTCAGTGACCAATTACCCTGACAGCAGCCTTGATCATTTTAAATACACAATGTGTTTAAATTAACATTAAACAAGCATCTCTTTGAAAGCTTCTGAGGAGCAGTTAGTTGCTCGGCAGTGTTTTAATATTGACCTGTCAGTGTGTGGAAAGCTAGAAAATTAAGACCTGGGCTGCTCAGTCACATCTATGAAATCCCAGTTAAGTCTACGCACAGCAGCTAAAGAATTACAGTCATATTATTCAAAAACACTATCCCAGAATCAGCCTTTGAACAGCAGTCAGATTCAGCAAGTAATCAAAATGAAGTAAGAAGTCTATAAAATATTGCAAAAATATCTCAAATTTGCACTTGCCTATTTTTCAAGCCCCTTTACGAAATGGAACCAGGATGGTTAAGCCATTTTTGGCTGAGTCCCTCCTGTCTACCCCAAACAGTTATGAAAAATGAACTTTAAACTTTCAGTGAAAATTAAGGTAGAGAATGAAGGGAAAAGATTCTACATATTAATTCTTTTACATTCCAGATTATCACTGTGCAACAAGTAATGTCAGTTCTTTAGTAAATGGGTATTGGCATCTTCATAAGGAAGCTGCTTCAGGCAGCAGGGTCTAGGTTAAGTTTATGGGCATCTTGCTATTGCCTCCAAATTCCCTGCATCATAATGATCAGAGCAATCTGTATTTTAGGTGTCCTATGGAGCAGAGTGTTTAAAGCATTATTACTGTTTCAAAGACAATATATATGAACAACTAAAAGCTGCTGAATATTCACTACTATGTGAAAGACTGGCATTTGTTCCTGTTAAGAAACGTGCTAATGACTTTCAAAGATAGAGCAAAGCTCAACACCTTTCATACAGCAGTGAGTACCCAATTCTAGACTTTGCAAAAGATTTAGCACAAACATTCCTACATCCCCTGACATCTTCAGAAATTCAGACAAAAGACACCCTTTTTGATTGCTCCTCCTAGTAAATCTCAGACACTAGATTTCAGCATAGACAAATGCAAAATGAAAAAAGAAAAAAAAAATCAAACAATTAAAACATCCCACTAAATTTCACTATACAACAAAGGAGGCACAGTGTGTGTTACATAATTTACAAAAACTGCAAGATATTATCATTAATCCTGCTGACAAAGGAGGAGCTGTAGTTCTTTGGTACTGGGATCATTACACTGAAGAGGCAGCAAAACAAATGGCAGAATTGTGCTACATAAAAAAGCTCCATTTTTTTTTTCATTCAGAAATCGTAAAGTTATTTCTACAGCATGAAATTCCATATATAATGCACGTTAATTGTGATGAAATCAGATTAGGGAAAATGCCAGAATTCACAAACCAAATACTCAGACACCCTACAATCGCTTCCTGAAAAAAAGTATCTGTGTCTTATGATGACTCTCAGCATTGAACCCATGTTGAATCTTCTTTGCATGCACGAAAGACCTGAATGAACACCACTTCCAACAATACAAAGTACCTTTTCTTCACTGTGGAAAGATTTGGTGGTATATATTATCTATCATCTTGATACAGAAAGTTAAGCAGTTAAGCCCCTTACAGTTCAAAATACACCATGAAGTCTACAAACCATTACTGCCATCAAAAATGAACTAAATGAATTAATATTTCAGAAATTCATTAAAAATTAAGAATACTCATTTTTACAACTTCCCAAGTTTAGCAGAATATGTTCTTCTGCCAAATTGTTTTACATGTAAGGAGGAGATTGTTATTCCCAGGAACCTATTGTTAGCTTTAGAACTGAAATGCAATTTTTTATATGTTCTTTTAATAAAATTGATTGCATGTATCTCACAAATTCTTACAATAGGAACTAATCCTACCATCATCAAGGTATACTATCCTGTATTTTAAGCACTATGAATAGTATCTGAAGTATTTTATTTAATAGAAGAAAATTTTCATCATTTATTGAAACGTTCCAGGGCAATGCCTCAAAAATGCTATCTGAACACTGCTATAGCTTAATTCTGTAATTCATGAACTTCCGTGATTTGACTGTGAAGAAACTGCAACATTTTTTAACCCATTTCCCATACGCTAAAACTTTCAATTCCTACCTCTGAGAAAGCTGGCCCTAGACCAAACACTTCTGACAGAAATTATCATTCTTCATCCCAATAACAGTGATAGAGAAAACAAAAATAACAGGCTAGGAGTCAATCTTACAACCTGATATTCTACATACCCTCTTCATGAAACAACCTATTCATCATCAACACCACAATTCCAAATGCTGCCTTCTGTTCTAAAACCTCATTTTGTTTATATTGCAGCCTCACAAGTAAGATTTCTCCATGAGGCAACCTTCTCCTACCCATTATTAACTACCTCTGTCTCTTAACATCTTAAATTCTTCTCCAGTTGTGAATGACCTCTCCCTAACTACCATTCCCCATTTAGTTCACATCAGCAAACTCACAAAGCAACCTTCGGAGACTTGGCTGTTGACCCTTATGTATTTGTATGTACGAGAGATTCTTAGAGATGGATATAAAAAGGGTGTGTTCAGGGACACTAATCCCACTTTATCTAACAACTACGTGAATTTAATATCATCACTGTTGTAGACAGTGCTAGGGGAAGAACAAAATAGTGCTATGTCAGTTAAAGAAAAAGGTACATGGAAAGAGAATATGCACCAAAACAGGTCAATTTCCAATGTTCTATCTGCAACATCAGTGAAACCATCAGTTATATTTTTAGACTGAAAAGATACCAACTTCCACAAACTGATGAATATCTGAAGTACTGCCACATACTTAGCTTGACAAAAGTCTCCAGATGATGAAAAGACACTCTAAGGACATACCAATTTTGGTTTTCTATTTAATTTTGTCCACATATATAACTTTCACGGTTTTTTATTCTGAATGGCTTTTATATTTACCTCTTTCCAGAAAAGAAGGGTAGTTCAGGAGGATGGGAAATAAACGCCTTTAGAATTCCTAAAGATCAAACCCGAAGTAACTAGCTGTAGCAAAACCCAGCTTGCTCTTCCTTTTTGCCAGACTGAAGACACCACAGAAAGAAAACAAGAGAGATTTCTTTTTTTTTCCCTTTTCCCTCCCCTTTAGAAGTACTAACAACTTTTCTAGCTTAGCCACTGAAGGAGGAAAGTGATAATCCCTTTGAAATTCAGCACTTAACACCTATACGGTAGGTGATAATTGCTGCATTCCAAGAGGATTAGCACCGTGGAACCCACTTTACAGTGAAGTCAGGCCATTCTGAACAGAGTGAAGTTTTGCTAAAACCATGCCTACCCAGGGAAATTTTGAGTTTCCCACTGTTTTTGTGTAGACAAGGTTCTTCTAGCTTCCGATGTATTTTCATCAGATCTGCAAAAAGCTGCTGAAGAAATCAACTGGTGTTTAAAACGGGTATTCTGTTCCAAGTAATAATAATACTAGAGTAAAAGCGTTCCTACAGAAGTACAAACTAGTAAAATTCATAGCTTGTGAAAAGTGCAAAGGTTATTATAGCATAGCTTTTCTCCTTTCTTTTCTCCAAGATTTGGCAGGACTACTATGAACTAGGTGCTCACAATAAACAGTAGTTGGTAATTTTGTGTTTTATCAGCACCCAGAGGTGTAAGTGATGCTGTCAGATCATGCACAGCTACAGGAGATGCTTTCTATATTAATATATAGGACATTACCAGGGGACAGAAAAGTCCCAAAGGCGGCAGGAGGGACGAGTGACGAAAGGCCTCTCAAAAAAACCAGAATAATTTAGTGCTTTCTCTCCATCTTCCACCAATAGACCTCGGCTCAACCCAAGTTCCAGGGTTCCCACTGGGCAGCATCTCCCACAGAGCAGAGCACGCACGCTCTGTAACAAGTGGGCTTCCTCTCCCTGAACCAGACGAGATATGTGGGGCATGGAAGATGGTGCATGCCCGGTCTCATCTTTCTCTGCCACCAGAATATGGATGGGGGAGCATTCAAAGGCTGAAATCACCCCGTACCTCAGTAACCAACTGCAGTTGTTTTGCTATACACAGCAGGCCAGCTTGCCAAGATCCAGTAGAGAAGATTTCCAAGAGAGAGGAATGTGGCTTTCACTGGATTCATACATTTTTCTTTCGAAGATTATACTTCTCTCTTCATTAGTGCTGACCCCTCCCCTGTTTCCTCCTTTTAAATGCAGCGTTAAAACCCCTGTGTAATCAATCCACAGTTCATTTCCCAGACTAGGCTCAGAACACTGCAGTTAGGATGCAGGACAATTCCATGGCACACAGGATGACCATACCTAAAACTGAAGGCACAGTTTCCCCCTCTCCCGCCACCATCATTCATTTCTGTCCCTGTTGCCCATTCACGTGTAACAGCACAACTGCTGATGAACTGTTTTCCCAAAACAGATGGGGGTAATATATATAATACCGAAAAAGGGAGCAGGGTGGGGGGAGGGGGGGTGTGTTAAGCAGGCAGCATTTTTAACCTAGACCTGATCCTGTACAGAAAATGGTCACACACAGTTGTACAGGCATAGCTGTACAGGAATGCAATCACAGTGCCTGCAGGAAGCAGGAGAGAGACAAAATTATCTAAACCAGCCCTGCTGTCAAAAAGGGCTGTAAATCACAGCCTTACTTCTACAGAAAGACTATAAACACTGAAGATCTTTTATCTGATTAAGGAACTGCTTATCTGATTCCTTTACCTATCATATTTATGTGATACATTTATTAACACATCACGTACTAATACATGGATTTATTTCATACTTGCTTTTCATTAACTTTCAAGTAGCAGTTATTCAGTGCATGTATGAATGTTCCAGCTATTGATCTCTGCAGAAGAACAACCCCTTTCACTATCTCTAGCCAAATGCCATTTATTTTAAAGGGAAAAAAATATCAGGAAAGGTTTAACATGTTAAACTTGTTTACATTTAGGCCTGTTTATGTTTAAACCTGTTTATGTACAAACACATTTTTCTTTTCTCTGAGATTTGTAAGGTATGCCTCAAGTTTCCTTGTTTGACGCCACACAGCCATTGCTAGCGAAGGGAGGCTAAACTGAAAAAAGCTGGCAGCTGTAAATGTCAAGATTATGCCCTCCTTACTACCGATACTCCTTTCCACAAAGCCCTCAGATCCTCTGATCATCATACATGGCAAGTGAGCACTTAGGAATGATGTCAAAGAAACTACTTCAACATCTAGGCAACTTTTAAAACCAGGCAACACTTACAGTGAAGATAACTCCAAACAGCCAAGTAGATTAAAAATGGTGACTGAAGACAGAATTTTCTCCCTGGCAAATTGCCAGTATTTTTTTTTTTTGAAAGGTAAACTCAGGCTTTTAATTAGCATGAACACTCCTCCCTGTGAGTATTGCCACTGCCTGGATTGTCTTAAAAAGGAATAAAAATGGCATCCCACGACTGCGCTGTGGAGCTTAGACTTGCAGCAAGCACAACAGAGAATTTACAAACCATTGCCTGCAAGCTGAGCCATGGAAGCTGAATGTTGGTATAACCGAAGGTGAAGAAATTTTTAAAAAGCAAACAATGCCACAGTCAAGTGAATACAGAGTGAAGTGGGGTAAACAAAACACATTTAAGCCTGGCAATTTCTCTACTTCTGTTATTGGTTGGTTTTAGTAGTTACTCATACTTCTGGTTCTGTAAATTCTCTACTAAGAAAGCTAAATCAAGGATGATGACTATCTTCTGATTTAACTTCCCTTCCTCCCACAGTTCAAAATGAAGTGAAAGTTACCCTCTGTCTGGCCTGTCATGGTGGGCAATGGTCCAAATCAAGGAAACTGGGTCAAGCATCTTTTAAAGTCAGTATTATATGTTTTAACAAGCATCATTATCTATTTGCTTCTAATACAACATTGTTTCACAGTTAAGATTTTGAATAACAATTTATTCCAAGAGCGGAAAATTAATATGCTAATAATGAAAATAACCTATATCCACTTCTCTAAAATTATGTCTAGAACACAATTATCTGTTTTTTTCCAATTTGTATGTCCACTGCACCATTTTATAATTATTAGAAGATACTCCAGGGCATATGTTGTGCTGGTGTACAGCGACTTCTCTGGTGGCTGGAATCGTTCAGCCCGTGGACTTGTGCATCACAAAGCACCTACGGCTTAGCAAATCCTCGTAGGACACGTGTCACGTTGTATCTTATTGCTTCAACGCAACCCTTGGTCTCCTACCCTATCACCAGTACTGAAACACTTAAGTACAGATGGGCTGAGCATCACACCCCCTGGAACGCATCCCCACATCCCGGCTCCCATCTCTAGACTATTAAAAGCACAAGGCATTTCTTTCCAAGCTTGGGATGAGCATTTACATCTGGTACCAACGCATTCACAGGGGTGTCTGAGTTTTCTCTGGGGGAAGGGGCGGGGGGGGAGTTGCTGTGTGGATTTAGTAATTCCCGGCGCTCTTTTGTAGGTGTTTAAAGGCACCTCGAATTAGCCGAGAGACTCATTTGCATGGCAAGAGTGCCAACGAGTTCCTACATCAAACATTCCTGGGAGGTGCCTGCCCAGTAGCAGTGGGTACAACCAGCACTCTAATCACTGCTGAAATCATTGATAGCGCTGTCTATCCACACTATGACAGACAAAAGCTGAAATGTATTAAACATAGCAATCCATCATCCCGCAGATGGGAAGCAGGAGCCAACAGAGTTCAGAGGGAGCGACTCCCGCTGCTAACAATGGCTGAAGTACTGACAGTTCACTACTCCTTGCTTCTCACCGGGCTCTTCTCCCAGCTTCCCAAGAGCAAAAAATGAACAAACAGCCAACTGAAGAAGGATTTAAATGCTGCAGACTTGCTGATAGCTATTAATCCAACTAAGAAAGCCTTTAAACAAGTCTAATGATACACCAGTTCTCTCTTAAAATAAATAAATAAATAAATAAATAAATAAATAAAAGGATGCATTAAGGAATTGTGAATTCAAATACGTAAGAACGCCTAAAAAAACCACACCAAACTTAAACATGTTAGGTGTGTAAATCTCATCTGAATATATGAGAAGCTGACGAGCTAAGCATCTAGCACTGGCAGCTGAAGACAACCTACGAACAACAGTGCTCCAAATTAAGAAGTAATTTATGTGGAATACATCATTATTTTAACATGAAGGTTACAAAACTTTAAAGAGAAGAGGCACAACTCATGGACTTTTAAAGAAAAATAAGTCCGGAGCAAAGTAATGCTATTTATGAAAGTTGATTTTAATTTCCTGACTTATTTCTTGTAGGACACATGAGTCACACAATATAGCCAAAGGAAAAACTGCAACTGCTAACACCACATTAGTAAAGTATAAAAGGGAAAGACACTTTTCTTAGCATTTCAGCCTTGTCGTTTCCAATTTTCTGCTCTTTGGACATGCTTGTATTCAAATTCTGGAACATCTATTCAGCATATCAATCCTAATTAGACAATCTGGGTCTGGAAAGGATGAGAGCTGGGTCATTTGCATAATTTAATCATAAATACTCAGTGATACATATTTCCAAATGCATTTGTACAATTATCTTTTCATCCTTGGGGCAATGGTATTAATATGATTAGGCAATATTTCTGGAAAAAACAGACAAGTATGCACTCTTTTTAACTGCAGCTTAGGGCGATATGAAAAATTAATTAATTTCTGAAGAAAATCAATTTCTGTACGTGACCACATTAGACACTGCTAAACCAAGACACAGAGTCCTTTCTCAATCAGAACATTTTATAATTCTCTTCCAAATTCTGACTGTTTCATGAACATTTCAATAATAAAATTGTTATATTATTTAAATTATCTTAATACAAAGGCATGGAAAAATTACTATTTCTTTTTCACATTACCCTGACAGACATCGTGTTCTAAAAAATGTATTGTTTGACCAGTCAATAGGAAACCTTAGCATTTGGCCTGAACTCATCTTATGTGATCTTTTATTAATGCACATTATACCGACTGAATTCAAGGACAGCAGGAAATAATTCAGCTCTGAAAGCCATAGCTTAAAAAAAAAAAATACAACCACAGTAACCTGAAGTATTTTAAAATTAATATAAGGTTGCTTCCTTGTTTGTTTTGCTACAAAGAATTAGATAAGGTGTTCCTTCAACAGAAGCATACTCATTACAAAAATGTTGTGACATATGTGGGATACAGCCAAGCACCCAGGTGGCTAATCTCATTTTTAGAAGAAAGATACTGCTTTGTATGTTAATTGGTGAAAAAAAAAAAAAAAATTACATTTATGTTTTTATATGTATCGTCTTTATTTCTTCTCAATCAACAGAAAAAGTAGAAATCACTGCATGCAAATGTTCAATATTCATTTCATTTGCATGAAGGTGCTTGAACAATTTTTTTATTCTAACAAGCTCATTTTTCATGCGTTTTGTCTTTCATCCTAATCTAGCATCTGTCATTCCTTTTTGAAGTTATTATCGGCCCAATTCCCTCTTGGACATGGTTGCTGGGTGACCGGTATCTTAGCACCCACTTTGACAGGAACAGATGTGAATCTGATCAAGAGATTTCCCATGAGTACCTGAAATCACAAACAACTTTCGGGAAAAACAAACAGCCTTGCTGTCACCGTCCCTCTCTCGCCCTCCTTCCCACCCCTTCCCCCATCCTCCTCCCCAAAAAACAAGCACAAGGAAGTTAAGGCAGAGTTATCCAGCGTCATTAAAACATTATTATTTGGCAGGTGAGCTCCCCAAATGGCTTTCTAGTCATTTCTGCCTTCAAACAGCGACTCTCAGCTTTAAGTTTTAATAACCACCCTTTGAATACTTCCAAAGACAACTGTTCGTTTCTAAGGTCACCATCTTCTAAACGTTCTCACATTGAACTTGTTTTCGTCACATGAATGCTCTCATTTAAATCAATGGGATTACTCGTGTAAGCAAATTTCACATGCACACAGGCACCCACCAGTTGTTTTATAACACCTAACTCACATTTTGATTACAAATAATGTTCTTTGATCATTCCCGCACTTGGTTGCTGGTATCTGTGAAACTCCAGCTTAGGAAAACTCCGCTAGCTATGCCATGTGCGTACCAATAGTGACAATATTTAGGGAGCTGCATAATTTTATTCCTATAAATCATCCAACTGAGACACTATAGGCAACAGGACTCCTCATACAAACCCAAGTTTCCTTCCTTCTTACAGGATTAAGACTTCGATGAGCAACCCAATATCACAGTGACTATATTTGTTGCAGCACACGTGATATGAAAAAATATGAAGAAACCTGGGAATTACAGTGACATGCTTCTGAAATAAACTTGGAACCATACGAAGAATTTGGAATTTCCAGAACAACCAAATGTCTAAAAAAGAACCAACCCAAATGTGTCTAACGAACTATTTCAAGCATCTGTGCCACAAGAATCTCACCCCACATCAAACTCCAGAGCAAAGTTTATTCTTCTTGGTTGTTTTCCCAGGCACTGCTCTAAACACAGTCCTACTTAGCAAAGGCAACATTTGTGATCCAAAGACTGAAAACTTGATCATACATATGTAAACTCAGAAGGCTGCATGTAACAATAACACCGGGTAAATTTGCTTTAACATGCTGTCAACCAGCCTTTCACTTCTGTCTCTTCACCATGCTACTCTTCAGCATGTTCACAGCCCCATAGCCTCAGGGCTCTTGTCCCTGCTAGGGTTAGCAACTGCTTCCAACCAAGAATCCTCTGTATTTAAAGTTTTCACAGCACCTAATAAAATAAGGTTTCCATGAAGTACTGTAAATTTTCATCTTAATTTTCTTCAAAATCCAGAGTGCTATGTGAGGGGAAGAAAATAAACAGGAGAGAAGAGGGAAAGAGGGAGTTTGGATTTTCAAAGATCTGAATTCGTTCCTTCATTTTGAGTTGTTGTTTTATGAATAAAGAGATAACAAAGGAATTTTCTTTCTCTCTAGTTTAGACGCAAAGAAAATTTAAGACTAACATTTCAATCACAATGAGGCATTCATTGCCACTACAGCTGATCTTAAAGATTTCCCTTATTTACCACCAAATTCAAAGAGCAGTCAAAATCTTCTACTGGTAAGTCAAAAGCCTTAGACTGGACCTCTAACTTCCATTAAAAATCATTTGGGAATAAAACCATTCTCTTTGTCTTGGAAAAAATGTCTTTCTCTACCCACTCAGGCTATCAGCATCACACAGCAGTCAAACCTGTTGATGGCATCAACAAAAACTGAATCACTAAAAGCATAGGGCTGACTTAGAAAAAACCAAAAAAGGAGCTTAGGGATCAATACAACCACTTCTTGGAGGTGAATTAGAAAGGGACATTATGTACATACTTATAATAAATGCATAATAGTGATAAGTAATCACCATTTAGAAGATTTGCCCTTCAGTTTGCCAGTCAAAGGAAGCACAGGCTGTGGATAATGGACCCATGATAATGCCTCACAAAACAGTTTGGTTATTCAGACTGGCAAAGTCATGAATGGCTTAATAAAAACTGTATGGAAAAATTCACCAGAGTGAAAAGCAAACAGAGTAAATAGGTATCTTCCTACTTGTTGTGGTAACACCATTGCTCCCATTTCTCACCTGCAAATCCTTTTTGCCCAAGCCAAAAAAGCGGCCACAAACTCAGAACTAGGTGACAGCGGTAGCAATAATTCTACATGAAAGCCACCTCTGCCACATCCACATGGAAGAGTAGAAGTCTACAGCCAGGGATCATTAGCTCAGCTGTTTAGTCGTTCTAAACTGTTAAGATCATGTATAAAGAGAAAAGCAATCTATACAAGATGAGCAGTATTCAGATCTGTCACTCATTCACTAGAAACAGGTAGACTTATGCAGGCACTTAATGCCAATTTCAGCACTGAAAATGTCTTTAAAGGATGGGAAAGATTGCCTGAGAATAGGAAATGGTTTCCACAAGAAGGCAGAAGCAAAGCCTGGAAGGTTTGCAAAGCCTCTGTGGGATAGTAATTGCTGAGGCAAACTTAAGCTGAACAGAGCATTCACTTAGTTTGTTAAATAAATCAAATGAAAGCTAATTCTAATTTTAACATAACCCTGTAAGCGTGTAGTTCCAGATATTAAAATGAACTAAGAAACTCTTTCCCGTCCTTAGGGCCCACTGTTTTAGCTTAGCTCACTTACTCCATCCTGGAACTACACTGGAAAAACACTGGGACACTTTTAAGTACCATATCACGCCACCAGGGAGGGGTAACCACTCACTGTAGGGTATTTAGGCTTCTAGCTCAAACCAAAGTACTGAAATAGGAAGCCATGGTAGCATCTATTCATTACTTTCACTGATTTCAAGAGGAGGCCTGAACCCAGATTTTCCAAACCTCGAATTTTCAGTGTAACTGGGAGGAGCAGAAAGGTTATTTTGGAGGAAGGAAGGAGTCTTGGCATCTTCTTGTAAACTGTCTCACGGGGTAACCAAACCTTTTTGAACATTGATCCACCATGTCCCCCATTGCAGGTGAGCAGCCTAATGACCCACCTGCAGAGTCACGCTCTTCTCTGTAGACTGTATGATATGTACTAACACTACAGTCACTGCCTGCTCTATGTTCACATTTCACAAGCAGCAAAACAAAGCCTAAGTGATTAAACCCAGAGAGTTCATGGTTTGAGGATTTAGCCCATACTGAAGAAATGCTATAATTTAAACTTTTTTCACCTTAATTATATTGAGAAACCACTACACATTTTAAAGAATTAGAACACTGAACTGTTAAATATTAGGCACATGACCCATACCTAATGTAAAGTAAGTTTCTAAAAATGTCCTCAGAAAAATTTAGTAGAAAAACAGGTGTAGGAGAAAATTCAAATGTGACCCATAAGGCCCTAGTATTCAGAAATGAATTGGGATCAGTTCATTCCTTTCCCATGGGGTAACTTGTATAAATGTAATTCTATGGTTTCATAAAACCAGGTCAAGTTTCTGTCCCTTGAGGACCTTTGGCAATTTGAAGCATGGCAGCCACTTCTTCCTGGCTACAAGTTCAAATCTGCATACGTTCTGGATTTGTGAAAGGAAACAATTAGCCAAACTGAAAAGACATACCCATCCAGACTGCAGCACATCTTCCACACATAAATCCAGTTACAGGGATGAAACAGGATTTCACAAAACAGTGTTTAGAACTAGTTGGCTCTTTTCATTTAAGCTGATGAAAAAGCCTGTGTTTTTCACCTCTAAAAAGATAAATATTTTTCTTTCATCAGCTGGCACACCAAATAAAAGAGCAGACAACCTTATCACATAACAATGCCAGCAATTTTTACTGATTACATCCTTCTCCCTAAATGTCAAAATGTTTTACTCATGTAGTCATACTTTGGAATATTGGTGAATACATGTATGCTTCACAATGTACTTCATAATTATTACTGTATTACCTCTCATGATCCCATTGTATTAGCCTAATTTAAGTAATAAAACATGTAGAATAAGGCAAAACAAGACAAAGTCATAGACGGGATCACCAGAAAAGATGAAAACCGTACTTGGCAGACCCACATCAGCAAAGGCCCAGCAGCAGAGCTAAATGTTGTGGATGCTCCACTCCTCAAGGAGCAACCTGAAGGGGGCCTAGAAGGATGCTAGGAGAGGGACTCTTCATTAGGGACTGTAGCGATACAACAAGGAGGAATGGGTTCAAACTTAAAACAGGGTAAGTTCAGGTTAGATATAAGGAGGAAGTTCTTCACTGTGAGGGTGGTGAGGCACTGGAATGGGTTGCCCAAGGAAGTTGTGAATGCTCCATTCCTCATGATGTTCAAGGCCAGGTTGGACAAAGCCTTGGGTGACACAGTCTAGGTTGAGGCATCCCTGCCCATGGCAGAGGGGTTGGAACTAGATGATCTTAAGGTCCTTTCCAACCCTAACTATGATTCTAAGCCCGTATGCAGACCAAAGGCCAGAAGACAGAGAGGACTGCCCCATCTAAGCCCACAGACAGACTGACCTCTGCAGGAAACTCCCCACAGGGGCAAATACCAAGGCAGCTTCTAACAACATATTCAAAGAGCAGAGGAGGGATAACGGGCAAAGAAATACAGGATCTTCAACCAAATTACCTTCTCAGTGTGTGTATCTGAGATCTACATGCTGTGAAGGTGCACTGCTTCTTCTGAAGGTATATTCCATCCTTTCCTCCACTCTACTGGAATGATGGCAGAGAAACTCTGAACAGTAAAATCTGTTGAAATTTGTTAATTCTTACCCACTTCCTACCTGTTGTACTTTGAGGTGGCCTCAAGCCAGTCCAACAGCTGTGGCTATACCCAAACATCTCGACTAAAAACCTCACTAATGTCCTTCCCAGGAAATGTTATGACCCCTACCTTAAACAATTTGCATGTGTGCTCCTCAAACAGCTATATGCTGTTAAATTAGTATTTCTAATGCATATGCCTCATAGCTTCCCAAAAATGTATTTTACCCATAGCTATACTTTAAACTGCATATTACTATAGCAGAAGCTTTACTTTCTACTATGATCTTTATTTTTAACGTGATATTTCAGCAGCAAATTCATTTTGAAAGGAATCAGTAGAATCGTAAGCCATCTACAATACCAAATAATGTAAGACAAAATAATTTATTTAGCATTTTATGTTTATTTTTTTAACCTGGCCTGTTAAAAGCCCTGACTAATAAATAAATAAACAAACAAATAATTAAATAAAGGCACACAAAAATAAAAAGCGAAAAGGCACAAAAACCCCAACCAATTGATCCTGCTTTGAATTACAGCAATATTCAACAAATTTTGCGATAGACCTGTGGAATTAGTCTTCAGTGATAAATACAGACACAAATAATAAAGTCCTACATACCATCTATACTGCAAGAATTGTTCTAACAAGCTAAAAGAGAAATTAAAAAAAAGAAGAGAGAGAACATATGACTTTTCACTTGTATCAGTCCTTATTATACACTTAAGGTGTTTTCCTTCCCCCACCCCTTTTTTTAAGCTTTTAAGCAGAAATTTAAGGAAACAGCAAACAGTTGGAAAATGGTTTCACTTCCTTCCCACCAACTATTAGTGATTATCAGAACCAAAATGTGAAAAGTGACAGCCATGGCACACATCTTGGAAGTGTCCAAACCCTTTGAAAAGATATAGGCCACTCCTGTGGCACAAAAATTAATAAAAAAAAAAATTACAGCAGGGGGTATTTGGTGTATACCATGGGTTATACCAAATTCTGATACTAATTCCTGTCATGACATTGCCCCAGTTTCCTAAAACTAATACTGAAACAAGGCAATACTCACAAAACCATTTAAAAAATGCATCATGAATCTATTTCACGCAACAGGTGTTAATTTACAGAACACTAAAACTAAAGCATTTTTTCAATGCTTTCAAACTGTCTCCACAAATACAAGCAATTATACAGTAAGACAGCTTCCTATCAAAGATGTCAACTGGTTCTTTTATAGCATTACCAAATATATCTTGCATATGCTTGGTTTAGAAGATGTATGTAGGCTACTGAAAGCAACAGGACTATCCACATTCTTAAAGTTAAGCATATGGTTAATACCACAGCTTTTTTATTTTAATGTAAATAGCTAAGTCCTACAGGTGACCTTCTCCAACAAAGAAATGTTTTTATAGCAGGCCAGGAGAATGGAAATAAATTATATGCTTTGTAAAGACAGATAATGCTGGCATCCATTAAAACATGATATAAAACCAATTAAAATATTAGGTTTACATTTTTACTACATTTGGGAAAGTACAGTTCAAAAGCAATAGTTTTAGCCACGTTTTTAAAGAATGTTCAAACTATTAATGAGCCCTGATTAGATTTATCACCAATAAAAATGTAATGCGTTGTTTGTGCTTCTCTTAAAAATACAGTACCTGTAACCTGAAAGCAGCTTTTTTCTGTCCCATACATTAAATCATGATCTAGCTCTTCATTTAAAAAAAAAAATAAAATCACTAGTATGACAACAATATGAAATCAAGGTTACAAAAGATGTAATTAAATAGTAATAAAAAATATATTTATTTATTACCTGTTCCCTTTACAGTTGACTTTATGTAACTACTTTCTTTTTGATCCCTTACAATTGTTTTATGTCAGATGAAAAAGCAAAACATTTCCCAAAAGTAACATTTAAAAATTATTTCTATCATATGACAATTTGTAAATGTCTGAGAGACATGTCCCGAACAACAGCTTTTGATCCAAATGTAAAATACCTGTTACCTGGTCTCAGTACAGTATCATTAACAAGTGCTCTAATATGAATGTTATTCAGAGCTATGAACTTCAGTCATGACATCGTAACGTTACAAATATATTTTATCTGTCAATGATGCTAAAAATGTTTGCAGCAGTCCCACATACTCCCCTTCTCCCAGCCTCATCCAATTCCAGTATGTAACTGTTATTTTGTCAGCCAGGCAATCTGTACATACACCTATGTATGGGCCTTCCAGTCATACAACCTAAGAAATAAATTAAACATAAAAAAACCCACGTCTTAATAATTAAGGTGTACTTTTTTTTCTAGTATTTTAGTATCACATAGAAGCAAAATGTGAGTAAGAAAATGTGTCTGAAAGCTTTACTTGAACTCAAGCTTTTTTCAGATCAAAAGGAATTTAAGCAGAATTTAGCCATTTGGCTGATTCAGGGAATAATTCTATAAATTCTGAGGATGAGTAGGAAAATTTCATGACCAAACATCCCCTTATTTGAATGGAAAAAGAACGGGCAGTTAGTGTGGCAAGGTGCACCAGGAAATTTTAATTGCACCTGCTCCACTGTTTCTGGACTATGGCTAATTTCAGCCTTCGGATGGACATAAAATCCCACTGTTTGACATTTGCAACACTTTTTTTTGTGTGTCTTTTTCATACTAAAATAACTTTCTTTTTCATGAGGAAGATGCAAAGTATACAGGATGCAAAGAAAATACCTACAGTAAATTAGCTTTGGAGTGAACAGGGTACCATTAACCAGAATAATGAACTGGAAGTTATGTAGGTGTCACCCACACAAGTATTCTCAAGGGTGCACAATAAAAACTTCAGATTGTTTTATTACATCAAAAGTATAATATTGAAAATATTAAAAACAAAAACAACAACAACAAAAAAAACTCCACAGGTTTATACTATTTTAGAAAGTTTCTGTTTATTCCTAATAAACTGTTTCGATACGCATGATTTACAAGATCTTTCCATACAATTCTGCAAATTGTATTTGTATATATTCATATATATATATGCCACAGCAGGATGTTGACTCTAAACGTAATTATCACAAAACATTGTTTAAAGCAACGTGAACTGAAATACATTTTGTGATACATTTCCTCAATCACAACTCATGCAAGCAGTTTGATTAGTTTTGGTGAATGTACTCTGAATTGCCCCACAGGGTCTTTTCAGTCCAATGTCCCATCTCTAAAAGAGACCTATGGAAATTCACAGGAGAGAATGGAAGTATTCGGTATTTACAGAGCCATCCTTCCCTGGTTTGGTTTCCCAGCTCATCCCTCTCAGTGATTTAGAGTAAAGTATTCCAAACTGGGATGTAACTGTATGGTCAAACGCTGAGATCCTTCCTCTCACAAAATTCAGTGACAGCATTTTTCTACTTTATGCTATGGAAAATACACTACTCTTTTTCAGTTCACAGTTACTCACAATTAATACGAAAATTCCGTATTTAATAATTACACTTCAATATTCCTCAACGCTTATGAAATGAAACCTCAGCACTTGTTAGGAGATGCTCCCGGCTGAGCACTGTATCAGATAAATAAGCAGAACATAGTAGGTTAAGGATAAAGTTAAAGTAACCTGGATTCAAGTCACAGACATACCTTGATTCTAAATATAAAGATTTTTGATTTATGTTTCAGGACTCTGGAAAATAATTTAAATTATAGTGTAAAAAGAAAAATTCTTCCTTAATGCATGCTGAAAAAATTATCTATATATGAATTAACTCTCTGGATCATAATAGCTTTTTGCAGATGACTCTTCAGCCCTATCACTTAAATACATATTTAGGCAACTAAAAATTTACTGTCAATTCATATTATGTCAGTCCACATTATGGCGCTGTTACAGTATGCACATTTAAAGATTATTGAAAAAATTACTGTTCATGTGCAGTATATAATCTGCAAAAGGTTAATAACTATTTTAAAACAATGAATGGAATTAACTCATAATGCAAAGCAGACGCTCCAAATGTTATTTTAAAAACAAAACATATTTAACTTATGAAAGAAGAAAGAGGATCTAAATCCAATCCTGTTGCTTAAAAACAGGCAGGCATCATGGCTGTTTTGGACTCCCAGTTCACTGGTTTGCACAATTTTGATAAAACTCGGTAGTTTCTGTCTAGCCCCTCTACTCTCCTGCAGCCAGAAATTATTTCTCACAGCTAAACTTGTAAGGCTTCTTCATGAAGAGGCAATGCTGAAAGGGATTTACTTGTATCAGACCAGCAGAGATAGCAGTAATAATTCAATATACCTACAATATAGTTCAAAAGGAAAATATTAAAATTCAATCCAGTGTATGACAATTCTATGCTTCATATGCAATTCACTTTAGATGATGAATTGCAGAGATAGGCAAAAACAGATGCCTGGAACAATCTAGTAACAGGAGAGAACAGAAGAAATACTACCTGGCAGTCAAACAAATTTAACATTTCCAAGAAGCATTCGGAACACACTCCAAATCACAAAATAGTAAGCAGGCTTGTAAGATTACTTTGGGTGCATTTTGGTTTACAGCACGGAGATGTCTCAGAGGAGAGAATGAGTGCGGGCACAGCAGCCCCCCAAGAGCTAGCCCATAGGGGACACACTTCGGGGTGCTTCTACACAGCACCCAGTGGGACCCACAGCCCCAGATACTGTGCCTGCAGCTCCAGAAAGAGAGTGGAGGCCTAAGATTGAAGTGAGCATGTGAACAGAGAAAGGAATGGTTTCTGGAAATAACAAAGTTATTTGTTGCGCTTTCACACAGTCCGTTCTCCTAAGCTGATGGAAAAGTGACAATAAAACTGCATTTTTATGTAAGCTACCAGTGAAATATTCCTAAAAAAAAAAAAAAAAAAACCAAAAAAAAACCACCACAAAACTTTACCGATATTCATAGCTATGAGATAATGGAGGAGTTAATCAAACTGAGTACTTTAGGAAAATATGTGAAGTAATCAGGGAAAATACTCCCTCTGCCCATCACTAGCAACCCCTCACACCCCTGCACTGGAACAACACCGGCAGCATTGCACAACAGGCAACAAATGTTCACTGGGGAGAAGTGTTCCCTTCCTCAAGTATCAGACACTGGGCTACTGTTAGGGACCAACTATCAGATCAAAAGTCTGTTCTGTTGCAGTAAGTATGGTCCAAAGATCTCAGCTTTTAATTTATAAAATTTATTAGTAAATAAATAACGTAAGATGGATATTAAAATTCTGTAATTGCTAGTGGCTGGAGTCTTTTTAGGGCTTTTTCAGTCTGATGAAGCCACCTCCAAACCTTTTACTCCTTCTTTATAGGTACTACAATTTATCCTCTGACCTTCCAGAAGTCGCCTTTGCTTGTAAAACCTACCATATTTCTGCTGATTATATTTTAGTAATCTGTGGCAAGCAGGAAGGTCATCAATATAAACCACAGATACTATGTATTTGACATTCCTTTCAGCTGCACTTGCTGACCTGTCATTTGAAATATCTGTGATCTGCACTAACCTATCTGGGTGAGATACTCCTTTAATTAATACAAACAGAAAAAGCCTATGCAAGCGTGCAGTATTCAGTAAACAAGTACATGCTAAGTCCACATAATTTGAGAAAAGCAGAAGCTAGCAAATACAGACTGAATAACTGCCATAGTAAGACAGGCTTTGAAGGGAATTGTTTCATGTTCGGCATCTTTCCTCTTTATATTCAAAAATCAATTACGTTGTTTTCCAAAATTTGCAAACAGCTTCCAAACAGTGCAAATAATTCCCAGCTTTAAGTATGAATGTCAATGAACTCATTCAAAATCATCTTCAAATGTCAGAAAAGATTAACATGTCCTGGCCACAGGAGAGAGGTCAGAAGGCACACGCTTTTAGTCTTTACTCGGGTGGGCATGATCCAAAGCCAGCCTAAGTCTATGGGAAAACTCCATGAAGGGACCCTGCATGGTAAAATTCCACAACAAGTGTTCAAAACACAAGAGACCAGGAACAATCTGGGATCAATATCTTCCAGGTCATTAATCCTGGGCAGGTGACATCCAATGTGCAGTTCGCTACTCTCTTTCACGCACACATTCGAGAAACCTGACTCGATTAGCATCTAGTAGCTCTAAATATTTTCCATGTTTTGCCTTTATCCTTCCCTTATTTGTTTGGCATATGGCTTTCTAGCATCCCATTAATGTCAAACCATTTACTCGGAATGTAAGCTAAATGCACAGTTTGCTATTTCCTGGATTTCTGTTAGGCGACCAGTGCTTTTTATGAGGAAAATAAAAGCAAAGGTCAGTATGACCAAAAAAGAAAAGTCATCTTCCATAACGGAAGCTTATTTTTCCAGTGAACTGATACAGAAGCCTAATTTAGAAAAAGGTCCTTTAGTATCATGTTATTATTAGTAGTATCACAAATAAACACAGAAACCAATTCACTTTACAGACCTCCACATTAAGCATTCAATAGAAAATCCCCTGCTGTTTCACTGATTTTTGTTTGATTGATTTTTTTTTTTTAAATAGCAATATCACAGTTAAAATGTATCATTTTGGTGAAACACTTCTAAAACTTTTCCATCTCGAAATAAGTTATTACAAATTATTTCCACAACAATCGGCAACTAACGATTCAATCCATTCAAAGAACAACAAAGTAATAGCTTTATCTGGATGCCTTTTTTTGATTAAATAACATATTAACCTTGATGAAGCTTTCCAAAAAGAGATCAGCGTATTTGAGTGCATCAGCTGATTATGGGACAAATATAACAGTGATAACATGCTGGTTCAAAATTTTTGAATCTGATGAGTATAACAATTTAGCCGCTAGGACGGAGTTGGCTCTTACAGCTTCCATCTCGACAATTAAGTGTCCACACAAGATACAAAAAGACATTACCCGACTACATATGCAGTCCCTGAGTCTGGAAAGATCACTTAAATTGCCAAACCAAGTAGATCAAAATATCCTGTGTAATTACTGTAACATCAGAAATAATTTCCAATAATTTGTAAGGAAAGAAGAATCAGAATGAAATGTATTGGATGGGAAACCCAGAGAGTAAACACAGATTTATCTTCTGATGATATCATCTGTTTTGACCAAAACTCACTGACCCACTTTGCTTTATACGTCTATACTCTATTAACACATTCTGCATACCTATTGTATATCCTTTCCATTAAGTTATTTGCTTAATGGGTGTATAAATAAGTCTACTACAATTACGCTTTTTAAGGGTCAAATCCTATCCACTTCTGAACCTACTACTGTAATTTCTACGACGCTGGATGATAACAGAGCAGACCTCAGAAACAGCTGAAACACGGCCGATTCTGCGCTGTTGACATAATCAAGCCATGTAACAACCAGGCTGCCATACCCTTTTAGAACCCTGCCAAGCCCAAGAACTGGTGTCCCCCTGCTCCCGTAACCCCCACCCCCCCTCCCCCCCCAAAAAAAAAAGTTTCTCTTTTCTCTGTTTTAGTAATTTCACGCATTCAAATTACAACTCACACATTATGACCGTGGCAAAATAAAACTTCCGTGAGTTTATTTTAAGGACCAGATCTTGGAACTTGTGCAGAGCTGTTAGAAGTTACATGACACACATTAAAAAAAAAAAAAAAAAATCGGCTAAAAGCAGCTATTAATATTCATGTTGGTCCCACATGAAACAACAGCAGAGTTACCCGAGCAGCTACAGTTATGTCAGCGCTTGGAAGTTATTCCAGGCTGTTTTGTCCTGCTGCCCTGAATATTCAGGAACTTCAACAATCCATCTAGCAACAGCTACTGCAGTGTCAAGGCTCTGCTTCGCCGGGCTCTATGCTAATAAGTCCCAACTACCCCCAACTAACTCGGGCAGGGGGGACGGAGGGAACGGCACACCCCCCGCCATGAGGAGAGGGGAGGGGAGAAGGGGAGAGGGAGGGAAGGAGCACGGCATCGCCTGGGGTTAATTCCCCACGTGTTAGCTGCGGCTGCACCTTGAAATCTGACAATAGGAAAGTGAAACAAGCCCGGTCTGTTTATTTGCGTGTACCGAAAGTAACATCGGGACTTTGCCTACGACATCGCTCCGGGTGCAGCTCCTGCCGCCGCTCCCAGCCGGTAGATCCGGAGAGGAGCTGCCCGCCCGAGTCACGGAGGGTGGCCCGGGAGCTGGCGGCGCTTCCGACCGCTCTCATCTCGGGGTCACGGCAGTTATGCGATCCCTTCCCCGTATCAAGCAGATTCAGCCCTGTAACCTACAGATGGAGAGATAGCAGCCCCACGCTTTCGCCCTCGGTTGCAATGCGGGCTGCTATTGCAGCAGACATTTCCTTTCCTGCCAGCTCCCCCTGCCCCCTCCCTTGCCCCAACACCCCTCCCCGTTCTAGCAAGTTTGAAGCTTCACCTCTCCTCCGCCGTCCCCCCGCCCCGACCCGCGGGGAGCGCGGCGTTACCCCTCTCCGTCCCCGCCACCGCGCCCGCGTTATGCTGCGCTGTAACAGGATTCAGCCTCGCCAAAACCCTCCTGCGCCCGCGCTGGCCCCTCCTGGCTGCCGGGATCCGGGTGCTGCTCGCACCTGCTCTACCGGGACCGGACCCTCCCCTCCCCCCACGGGAAGCAGCCCATCCCGGCCGCCTGGCACCTCTCCCCGCTACCCCAAAGCAGCCGCCGCCACCTCCTCCTCCTCGCCGTCTTCCCGCCCTCCGTCCCCGTCCCCCGTCTCCCCCCCCCCCATTCGCCATGTGGCAACTGCCTCATAGACTGATACAAAAAGTGCTCTCATGGTTCGACTACATGACAGCGGCTTATGGCCAAGGGGCCTCCATTCCCCCTGGGCAGGGCCCTCCGCCCGGGAGGCGGCTCCACGCCCCTACCCATTTACCCGAAACCCGAGTGTTCGTGTGTTGCCCGAGTGCGTGTCCCCCCTTCCCTCCGGGACCGCTCCCCGCCCACTCCCGTGGACCCTTCGGGCAGCTTTTTCCCAAGACTGCCTGTTTTAAAGATACATTCAGGGATACAGTTGGAGCGGCGTGTTTGTCGCTTAAAAAGCACTTTTAGGCCGCGCTGCCCCCTCCCCGCTTAAGCAGAGCACTGCGCTGCCCACGGCCGCCCGGAGCCTGCGGACGCCTCGGCCAGAGGGAGAGAAGGGAACAATGACAAGGCGACACTTGCTAGGCACAGACGGAGGGAGACACAGACACCCCTTCCCGTCTCTCCCTCTGTCCCACTAAGAAGCGGCGCGGCCGGCTCAGGAGGAGGCCGCCTGGGTGCCAGGGCAGCAGGGGAGAGGGGAGAGGGCGACTGCATGTGGCCTCCGGGCGCGGGTAGCTCCCTTCCACCCGCTGCCCCAGAGCCGAGCATTGGCTGCGGGAAGCAGAGGGAACGAGCGCAGCGCACGCCGGGCCGGGCCGGGCCGCACCGCACGGGGGTGGGACGGGAGGCGGCGGCGGGGAGGGGGCGCGGGATGTGCGTGTGCCTTGCGGCGGTTACCTGGCGTTGGTGCAGTCGTTGTAGAGGGTCTCGAAATCCTTCCTGGAGATGAGTTTGCAGCGGTTGACCCCGGGCTGGATAGCCCCCAGCCCCCTCAGGATGCGGACCTGCTCCACGTTGCAGACCACGGGCGTGATCTCCAGCCGCTTCAGCTTGGTGTAGACCGTGTGCAAGCCCCCCACCAAGTGCTTCAGGAAGAGGTCGAAAGCCTGGGGCAGGCAGATGAGCTCGCAGCCCTCCACGGTGAAGGAGGCTACTTTGGCCCCCCTCAGATCCACCATCTTGCACTCGTTATTCTGGGGGGTGTTCTCCACCGGGGACGGGGTCGAGTACACGGGCTTGCCGGGCACACTGCTGGCCGCGCTAGCTGCGCTGGCATTGGGAGTGGAGGTGCCGCCGCTGCTGCCGCCGCTGCTGCTGCTGCCGCCGCCGGTGCCCAGGCTGGGGCTGCCGCTGCTGCTGCCGTTACCGCCGCCGCCGCTGGTGGTGGAGGTGACTGTGGCCGTCGCCACCGCCGCTGATGCCGCCGCTGCGATGGGCTCCGGCCGGAATAGATTTGTCCCCGAAGCGGCCGGCGGGGGAGCGATGGACGGAGACGGAGAGGAGGTGGCTGACGAGGAGGTGGCCGACGAGGAGGTGGTGGTGGTGGTGGTGCAGGCGGCAGAAGTTGAGACCGGAGGCTGAGGGGGGACCAGCTGGGTCGGAGGGATCAAAGCAGCCGGTACGGCCATGGTCACATATACGGCGGAGGGGGCAGGGGGAGGGGGAAAAGTTCCCACACACACGCAGGGGAAAGGGGAAAAAAAAATTTAAAAAAAAGGAGGAAAGGAGAGAAGGGAGAAGGGGGGAGAAGAAGGGGGGGATAACCCCAGATCAGGTGCTGCGGCGAGCGAGAGAGCAGGGGGCAGAGTGAGAGAGAGAACGCACAAAGTGTCCCGCAAGTGGGGACGGAGGAGGAGGAGGAGGAGGAGAAGTCCGCTCCGGGCGGCGGGGCTGGGGCCGAGGGGAGGGGGAGGGCAGTTTCTTTTTGTGGTCCTTGCTCTAGCACCACGTTAAAGACGAAGGTGAAAAAGAGGAGGTTTGAAGGACTTCGTTTCTCTCTGGCAAGTACATTGATCAAAGATTGAGAGGGAAATGACAGAGAGAAAATGAGCTGGGAAGTGCTGGCTGCTGCCGCCGCCGCTCGCTCGCTGGACGAGTTGTTGTTGTCACACGGTGCGGAGGGGAGGAGCTCCGGCAACTTGAAATACCCTTTGAAGCAGCAAAAGGCTCACTCACTAGTATTAACCCGAATTATCCAACCAGGAACCCGGAGCAGGAAAACAGAGAGGGAGACAGAAGTCTCTTTCTCCCCCCCTCCCCTTCAGGAACCGTTAGATTACATGTTTCATATTTCACCCCACCAGAGACTAGATGTAATTTTCCCAGCCCTTTTCAGCAATCGCTTGTCAACACAGTTTGTGGAGAAACACGAGCGTCTCCAGCGCTCCCCCGGAGCGGGAGCAGGGAGCCGGGCGGGCGCTAGCCGCGCACCTTGCCGGGGCCGGGGCACCCGTGGACAAAAGCGGAAACCTCAGGACCGGTCTGTTGCTCGTGTTGTTGGTTGTTGTTCTCCCGAGACCACAAACGTGGAGGGAGTTGTTGCTGAGGGTTTGGCGGCACCGCCGAAACCCCTTCGTTGCGTGGCGAAGGAGACGGTCCCGCGAGGGGACGCGGCTCTGCGGGTCACGCCGCCGGGAAACCGCGTCGAAGAGGGCAGCGGCGACACACAAGTAACTTAGGAGAAGGGAAGGAGGCCAGCCCAGGCCGCGCAGGTACCTCTGCGCAACAGGTGCCGGCACCGCGCAGAAAGCGCGCCGACTCCCCCGCCAGGTAGCGCGCAAACTGAGCCGCTGCGCTTGCCCACGCATGCGCAGTGGCGCAACGGGCAGCGTAGGACGCACCTCGCCTCGCCTGGCGTGGTGGGGCCCCACGCGTGTCCGTGGTACTTGTGCGCCGCTGGCGCCGGGGGTGCTGATCTAACTCTTGATTTGCCCCCTCCAGTGGAGCGTCGGTGTTGGTCGGGGAAGCCCGGAGCTTGGTTCTGCTTATGTGGAGGGCACTTGGCGTGTTTAAAGGGGTAAAGAAACGGCTGTTCGGATAGATTGGGGGGGTCTGCAGAAGTAGGGTTCGGCGTGTGCGTAGTTCTCCTGCTTTAAAAATATACACTCTGTGTTTAATTAATTGTGATGCATGTATGTGCCTATAGGTGCTTTTTTATTATGTGTACTATTATGTGAGGTATGACTCATGGGATGACACATCTACAAAGTGGATAATCTCAACTGTAGTAATTCAGTGGAGGGGAATTTCCACATTACCAGATGTAAGCTGTTCTTGTATGATCTACTTGCTTGTTTTACTTCAAAGTTCAATTTATGGGAATTCATGTTCTAATAGGTGTTCTAAAGGACAAAGGTGATCTTTGCTAGTGAAAGTTTAGCAGAGCAGTGCACTAAAATCTTTAAAATTTACAAATAAACCAGGAGAATACGAAGTGTCATTTTGTTTGGAAGTCTTGCATACCTATTATTGTGGAGAAAACTTCTTACCGTCGTTTTTAGGTGCTTTTTCAGAACGTTTTTCTGGAGGAGCTTGTTCAACTTGAGTTCTACTGGCGGAATCTAGTGTTGCATAAGACTTGTAATTTAAAACTGTTAATACACTGCATCTTTCTTTTTCTAGTTGTAGGAAACCAACTCTGTCCAGGTTTTCTTTGCCTCAACTATCCATTTGCATCTCACCTTCCCCGGCACCTGGAGAAGATCAGGACAGATCCTGGAGAAGATCAGGACAGACCCAGACACATGTCATATTACCACTCGGGGATCTGAGAGAACTCTGAATTAGGAAACCTACCATTTCATTTGTTCTCCACCTTCACTACAATGTGATGCACACCAGCCCTTCTGCTTTTCTTGTTGCTGTGTGCCCTCATGGATATATAATCCTCATGGTTCAAAACCATATAAAAAAATGTAGTTTGAAAGGGTTTACTACCACAGGTTTGGGTTAACCTTGATCATTTCAATGCAACAATGGGATTAGAAACCTAGAAAGAGATTTATGAAAAGATCCAACACTCCTAAAGGCTTCTGGCTTGGTAAGTGTTTCTCGTGATTATGGGGAGTGACTGAATTTATTTGAACTCACTCGTACACTCACATGCTCCCACAAACGCATGAACAAATCCTGAGGCTGCTCTGTGTAAACTTTTTTAGATTGCATTTCTCTTACTCGCTGACCCTTTCATGTAATGATACTGTTGGGTGTTTTCTTTTTTTATCTCCCTGAGTTGATATCAGCAAAACTCAAATTACTGTAACTGATTTTTGAAAAATCTCCCTATGTCAAGTGAAGACTTACGGTGGTGAAATCAATAAGACTGTTTAAAATTCAAAGACCTGCAAATCGTTCTGTTTGTCCTTTGATAGGGCCTGGGCTGATTAAAATGCGACCAAGAAAGCTTAATTGCTGCACTAATTAAGAAGTCTTTAATTTCTTCCCTGGAATATTGTTTGAAGCAGGGCTTCTTTTCTGCTCATGTTCAGGGCAGGTATTCTCTGTATTTCTCTGTCTCCCTTTTTTTTTTCTTTTAACCGTTTTGCTGTATTAAAATGTATGTTAAAGCAGTAAGATGTATTGACAGTGATTGTAATTTATTGCTGTAAAAAAAGACTGATAAGAAGTTCACTGTTTTATTAAATTACAAATTTGAGGGCAGCTCTAAAGGGTAAAATGCAATTAGAAAATGC
Organism: Psittacula echo; assembly: GCF_963264785.1. Classification (NCBI taxonomy): domain Eukaryota; kingdom Metazoa; phylum Chordata; class Aves; order Psittaciformes; family Psittacidae; genus Psittacula; species Psittacula echo. Next base: position 85,464,556 of record NC_137736.1, on the reverse strand, counting down.
ATTGTAGCTGTTGCATTTCAAGGGATCTGAATACCTGACTGACAGGAGATAGGATAGTACCTCAGCTCCCCTTCCCCAACCACAATCACTTATTACTGATAATTAAATGTTTAAATTCATTCAGAAAACCAGAAAAGTACTTCTCTTCTGAACGTGTGTGAAGGAATGAACCGGGGGAAGGGATGCATGAAGAAGATAGGCACCTGGTAAGGATGAATAGTGTATTACCCTTTTAAATTAATCCATGGTATTTCCCCCCTTCCCCCCCCCCCGGCATTTCTTTTTAATTTGTTTTCCTAAAAAATACCTATCTTGTATTTTGTCTTACCCTTGTCTAGTGACCTGTTTTGTTCACCAGTTTCTGAAGAGAAGAAACTAAATGATGTCACAAAGCTTTCTGTATGATCAATAGAGTAATAGTTTAGGTTTAATCATGCTGCATGATTAATTCTTGCAAATGACTGCTGAGTAGAAGATTCTAGGAAAGCAGCAAGTACTGGCAAAGAGAAGGTAAGTTCTGTTTTGCTTTTAATCTCCGGCGTCTCATGCAGCAATCCTCCTTTCAGAAGCTATCTGTTATTTTGGAGGGAAGCCTGAGGAAGAGGAGGGACCTCATACCAAATCCCCCCTGCATTGCTCAGGAAAAAAGGCTTATAGAAATGTAAGTCTCTGAATTGGGATGCCTTTTTTTTTCCCCTCCACCAAGATATTTACTAAACATTGAAAACTCCATGAATACTGTTGAGATTGATGGGAAGTGTTGTACCAGTAATAAGAAACTGGATGCTGCAGTGCTGTTTTTCTAATTGTTGCTTTATAGTCAAACTAGCACAGACCTTGTCCAATACAAATACAAACTGGATTCCTTTCAGTGACAGGACAAGTAGATAACATGCTTAATAGATACAAAGGGAGATTTACCATTCCAAGCACGACGTCACGCTAATTATGTTTACTCTAATTGAAAGCAAGGTTTTGGGGAACCTGAAATTACTCATAGGTTATTTTTAATAGCTAAAGAATAATAATAAAGTGCAGCAAATGTTGATCACAAACCTTTTGGTCTTTCAAAAATCTATTGGAAAATTAAATGAAAAGTGGACTTCGGTACAAACAATGCCCCAGGGCAAAAAACAACTAACACTAGATTTTCCAGTCCAGCCATAACACAAATCAATTTGAGCACACTTCTATGGCCAGTCTGCCAGATTGTTATGACTGCTAATTCACTCAATCAAACAGTGCATTAGCACACCAAGCACAAACAGCTTCAACAACAGCATACACTTCTGAACCGTCCACCATATATCATAAAAAGTCCAAAATAATACACGGCAAAATTGCTTTCGCATTCTGTTTACTGCAATTTGTAGTTACATATGGTGCCTGCTTAACACCAAAAAAAAAAAAAAAAAAAAAAAAGGTGGAAGAATGGAACGACAGAAACTTCAGAAGCCATTAAAAATAACTTTTGAAGTCTTTAAAAAGGAGAATCTGGGAGCAAATGATCACCTGAGCTGACTGTGTAATGTGCCTCTCTCAGCTGGAGAGATGAGAGAAGGGGCTGCACATCCCCAGCACAGGACCGGAGGGCTTGGCACACTTTCTGATTGACCCGATCCCTTCAGCGCTGGAGCAGCTTCTCCCGGCTTAACTCCCGCGAGCCATCTCATTGGCTCCGAGGGTATCAGCGCCCGAGTACAAGGGCCCGATTTGCCACCTCACCCTCACCCTTACCCTTCCCCTCCCCCCCCCCCCCCCCCGGAATACTTCAATCCTGTCCCTTCATCCCCACGAGAAATGGGAGTTCTCTACGGTGATGCTCACTGATGCTCTGACCAAAGACGTGCCGTGCTGAGAGATGCAGTACCCGACGACTTGGGAACCTTCTCACCCCTTCCCTCCCTCCTCCCTACATCTCGTACACACACGCACACACACACACACACCCCCCTGCACAAGCGCGTATATGCAAATCGCAAATACCAAACGCCAATTAAGCGACTTGATTATTTACGTGGTTTAGTTGTTGGGGGGGGGTTGTTGTTGTTGTTTGGTTTTGTTTGGGGTTTTTTTAGCCTTAAGTCACTGTTCTGACCTTAGAAAATACGTTTCGAAGTCAGTAACTAAAATAACCCTGTTGATTTGAGCCTCTCGATCACGTTGTAGCTTCCAGAGCCAAACGGTGAAGTGGATCGGGGGTCGGGTTCCCTGCTTGGGCTGCCTGGGACGGGGGGGGGGGGGGGGGGGGTGCGAAATGGATGGATGGATGGATGAATGGATAGAGGCATGGAGGGATGGAGCAGGAGCTGGGCACCGCCTGCTGACATCCACCTGAAGACGGACGGCCAAGAAAGCTGGCTGCGGTGCGACGAGGAAGCGATCACCAACTTCCCTGCGTGAATTAAATGAGGACTGGAATAGGTGGGGAGCCCTGTCTGAGTTACGCTCGGGCTCTCATGAGGGGTCCTCAGTCCAACGTGTTAATTCGCCTACCAATAGGTAGAAAAAGTCGCTCGGAGCAGTAATTACGAAGTGCAAAGCCCCTGCCGTTAAATTATGTTAAAGCGGTGGTCTACTTTGAGATGCTCTTTCCCGTGCTCCCCACCCCACCCCCCCCCACCCCCCGCTCCCCCCGCCCCTTACAGAATTGGTTTGCTCAGCCGCTCCATCTCCAAGCCCAGGCTGATCGAAACACAGCCGCTGGAGAGCCGGCCCGGTGTTTAAATGTTCCTGGATTTTCAATACGCGCCCCGGTCTCTGCCGGAGCCGCGGGGGGACCGCGGCATCATTCGTCCTTCCGTCAGTCCGTCCGTCCGTCCTCGCCGGGCTGGCCAATCCCCCGGCGCCAAGGCCCTGGATCGGGGCGGAGGGCGGCGGCTTGGCAGCTGATCCAGCACTAATTGTTTCCTTTAATAATAATAAATATATTTAAAAAATGCACACTGGGTTTTTATTCTGTACGAGCTGACAGCTTGCGAGACACAGCCTTTTCCTCCTCAAGTCACTTCAGTGGATGAAAAACATTGGGGGGCGGGGTGTTAACCTTGATTAGTCCCATATTTCAACAACAACAACAACAAAAAAAGGCAGACAAACATTTTTAAATTGTTCTTTGAGGGGAAGGTGAAAGACCTTTAAAAGTCCAAGCTCTTGCTTGAAAAGTTTCAGCCCAGAGCGGAATTTTATTGCGAGTTATAAACTCTCGGTAGGAGGGGGATGTTATAAATGGAAGTGCTGACACAACCTTAACTATAGCGTGTAAACGGCTATGCTATAATATCCATTAAGCAGAAAGAAAAATAAGATGGCTGATCAATAATTTATACAAAGAGTACCAACTGCAGACATAATAACTGTAATGTTTGCAAAGCAATCTCTCGCTCTCCAGGCTGAACAGTAAACTAAGCGGGGCTGTTAATTTCCAGCTCCTACAGGTAAGAATACAAACAAATTACTAAAACTTGTATTTTGTTCGATATTTTTAACGCCTCGGTAGGATAAAATACAATTTAATTACGGTGCAAGTTAGGCTGGTCGAGGAGCTTCCCCCCACCGCTCTTGGTCAAAGCTCCGACTGAGGGAGGAACAGGTTGGTTGGACGGGCGTTGTAAATGGGTCGGCTTTTGGGTCATTATAGTTCGGAGAGTTATTCAGACCTGGAAACCAAATGAAGCCATTTAACTTCAAAAGAAAGTTGCGAGGTTTTCCAGTGCCACGAGCTGAAACACAATACTCTCCCCCCCTCCCTCGGCGCGATAAGCATCAGCTGTCAGGGGACAATGCACTGGCGCTTTGCAGACAGGAGGCTACCCGGGGAAAGGACGGACAAAAAAGGAGCTAAAAAAAAGCTGCTTTAGGGAAACCAGTGTGTCTTCCACTAGCCAAAGCGGAGAGTGGGCGAGCAACTGTTGTCTTCATTTGCATGGGAACGTTATCTCCCATTTCTGTCTGCTGTATTTAGATAGGAAAGCAGAGGAACGAAGTCTGAAAGTTGCTAAGGAGGCTCGGGTAATGTGCCGAGGTTGTTGGGTATTTTTTGTATGTCTCTTGCAATAGTACCACAGAGATCCCTTCTTTCAGAGATCCCTTTATTGTTAAACAACAATAAAGAAACATGCAAGTGGAGATCTTTTTTGGTGAGTGCCCCACACCCAGTCTAGCCAAAACAAAGTTATGTTGCCAGCCACATCAAAACCAGCTCAAATTTAACGTGGCACGTACAGCTCTTTCAACAGATTTTCAGCTGTGCTTCTTGGGGACTTCGCGGATATTTGGTGGTGTATAACCGGAGCGACACCGTCATTTCTGAGCCCTGAACTCAGGGGGGTGCTGCTTTGCCAGGACCGGCTTGAAAAAAAAAAACAAAACCAAAAAAAAACCCCAACAGTAATTTGCCTGCTTGCCTGGTGCTTGCTTGTCCAGTGACCTCTCCCAGCTCAGCTCCAGAAAAGCAAAGAAGCATAACTGACTGCTGCCTGTAGACTGCACACGCAGGCGTGGTCTTTTACATGGAAGCAATAGTTCCTGCACACACACACACCCCCACCCACCCACCCATTCCCGGGAGTATGCGAGGTAGAAGAGCGCTGCTTAGAGAAACTCATTAGAAATTGCAGCGCCCACTAGTGACGGCGCCTGGGGGTGTGGGGGCGTCCGGGCTGCGCGGCCAGCGCTCGCTTCCGCGCCTCTCCGCGTCCCTCCCCACCCTTCTGTTTTCCCCCTCTCCCCTCCGTAACCCGCGGGCCGGCCCTTGGAGAAGCGTCCTTCAGGGGAAAGGAAGCGCTCTGCCATGCTGGGGAACGTGATACGGACAAAATAAGGTTTAAGCACATCTTTGAATGAAGTGGGCGTTTGTTGTTTCTTCATTGTCTAAGTGAAAGATTAGAAAAAGCCAGAAATGGAAAACTTGTCTTTTCCCTTTCCTTCCCTTCTTGCCACCTCACTAACCCCGCTGTGTTTGAGGAGGTGTGTGAATGAAGCTAGTTTTTCATATACATCATCTTAACACTGTCATTGTGAAAAGAATTGGAGTGGCTGGCTGTCTGTTAATACTTGGTGGGAAACATGAACAATGCTAGATACATTTCTAAGTTTTAGACACCCCCCTGAAATGCAAAGTTACAGAAGATCTGTGAGATATCGCCATTTGGCCCCTTTCTTTTCTCAGGTATTTTGGGATTGTGTTTGAGGGTTTTTTTTTTTTGGGGGGGGGAGGGATGGGTGGGAAGTTGTGTCGGGTTTTGTTTGTTTGTTTTTTATTATTTACATACATGGTGTGCAGAGATTGTTAATGGTCAGCATTTAGGTTTTCTTGGAAACTCTGTTCTCCTTGCTTTGGAGATGGGGATGGACTTTGCAAAGAAGGTGACACACAGTCTTCTTGTCTGGGTAGAAGATCCAAGTAGATAAGCTCAAGATACACTTTCATAATGAATGTCTTGAGTATTCGCTTATTTTTTGTTGTGCATAGGCATACTGGATAATGTTCCCAGTCAGATCCAAGCACTTAGAATAGTGTCCAGCATATTGTGATTTCCCATGCAGGATTCCCAAAGCTGTAAGAGGCGGCTTTGAGTTCTATCACATACACTGGGTCACAAGTAAGTGTCAATGGACTAACCCTGTCATCTTCTAACTCTGTCTTTTTCAAAGCTTTCAGTAGACTATTGGTTCACACTGTATAAACTTCCTGAGATACTAAGACCTTGTTTAGCCAAGAAGAGAAACTCTAAATATGTTCTGAAATACCTTGGGTTCAGTGTCTAAAATCATCAGGTGGATGATGGAAGGCAGGCCAGGATTAACATGTCTCTCTACTTGACAGTCACATTTTTTCTTTTTCCTTTATTGCCGCTGTGCATTCTTCTTTTTCCTTTATTTCTGCTGTGCATTTCTTCATCAATAATAAGGACCAAAATATGTGCTCAAATGGTTCTCTATGACAGAAATTTGTCACACAAACCCATAAATACAGAAAGCACTTAATACCAAAGGAGCTGAAAATAACTTGCAGGGAATCCTGACTTTCTCTATTTTCATATTTCCCAAAAAGACATTTATTTTAAAACAGGATAATATTTGGCATAGATAGTAAACATTAAAAAAAAAAAGTCCTGTATCTTCATGATAGTTTTAATAGGGGTAGTATGGCCAAAATAAATCCCTTCAAAATATACACTGTTGATTATTATGGATAATGGCAAAAAAACTTTCATTATGACTATTTGTTTGAATTTATAAATAATATAACTTCACTGGTGTCTGTTACTCTCCAGTGCTCAGTTATTTACATGCAATTGAATTTTATTGGTATGAGTACAGGACTTTAAGCTTATGTATTTGAGTGCTTATAAACAATAAGTTCCTGGAGTATTTATCCAATAAAAATAGACTTATGAAGACAGCAAATCCTCAATAAATTCTTAGTTTTAGGCACAGATGTAGATCTATAAGTAGGTATTTGACACCGGAAAACAAGAAGCTGAGTTACAGATGTACTAACAAGAAAAAAAAGAGAAAACCACATTTTATTCTTATATTTTGAAAAGCAAAGCAAAATTTAGGGGGAAAGCAGTGAATGCATTTAGGTAAGAAATGAATTTAAGAAAATCCTAAAAATATAAAAGGAGGTGAATTACAATAATATAATTTTATCCATTCAAAATATTGAGTCTAAGGTATATACTAGGAAGTTGTTTTTAATGATGCTTATTCTCCTGAACATGTGAGTATAAACTTAAAATATACACTTCAAAGCAAGAAAAATGAGCTATCACCATTTAAGTTGCTTTAATCGAGCTAGTCAGAAAGAGTTTTAATTGTACTTTTGCTTAATTACACCCCTCAGCCTGACAATTGCTCTCAGGCAGTTGAGGATTATTCTATCTTCACATATGAGGAGGAATAGAACAACTAAGATCCACAAAAAAATTCAGGTGCCGTACTCATGCTACCAAATGTTGCATGACTGAATAGGTGCCTAAATTCCTTAGTGCATACGCTCATGTTGACAAAATTCACCAAGTGTGTAGGTTTCCTTTTCTGGGCATATAGATAGAAGCACAGATCTCAGTGTTGCTGGGAGTTTTTTTTGAAGAGAGGATCCATCACAAAACACAGTCTTTGGCTGGGATCATGACATTGACACAAGTGAGGCATCAAAGAAGATAAAGCTCAAATGAGGTTCTCTGCTTCTGTGTTGATATTTACATTCTGTGGTACAGCTAATAACCAGTTAGGCAGGTCACTTTCAGGGTGGGAAACCTGTTTTCATGTATCCACCTTCTCGCATTCCCATAGGACAAGAGAACTAAGCCAGGATTACCACATGGTAGTAGTGAACATGTGCAGTCAAATATGAGGTCTGCAATGGTGAACGTTTCCTTGGTTCATTCTTGGAAAATCTAGGCCAGTTGACAGGTATACTACTACCAGGAGGAAGACCTCCAAGCAGACTCTTTTACTTTTCAGGTAAATATTTGTGTCGCCTTGCTGAGAAAAAATTTTAAGGGCTGTTGAGCTTTACAGCCTCTTCACCATCAATGTTGTGGGGTACCTCATGCTGGTAATTGAGTTCTTCTGTTCTCCACTGGTAAAATTGTCCTGTTTTGAAAGTGGGAATCCTAAGTAGCTTAGATAATCCTAAAATGTCATTCCTTGGCTTTTACTTTCTGTTTTAAACTGCTTTATCTACAACCATAAAGCTATATTCAAAACAAACATTTTCTTAACAGCTCTAAGTTTTATTTTTTGCTATCAAGCTGAAACAGTTACATGGAAAATAATGCATATAGCAGTATATATAATTGAGAAAATGTTTTCTTGAGTGTTTTGTTTCCTACTGATAAAAACTTAGAACTCAACACATAGTTTACAAGTAAGGGCCAATAGCTAAATACTTTCAAATACAGTGGCATGTAATAGCTGCAGTAAATACAGATTCAGAGGCTATGTTTATACTGGCAAATTAAATGTGCCTGAGAATGTTCCTATGCAACTAGCACATAGGTGTATTTGTGAACTCTTCTCTTGTTCAAAAGGAGGTAGTGGCAGCATCCTGCCAGCTAGGAAGGGTCTCTGGGATATGCAGCCTCCCTTTCCCTCAAACTGTACCAGAAACAGGTTTTTAGGATGCTCAAAGTGTGCTGGGGCCATTTGAACAGTTTTACAGTATAGACCATCATATTCCAGTACCTGGGAACATTGCTGGTGCTGCTTAATTTACTATTGCATATGTAGCTTTAACTGTTCTGGGTAACAGTAACTGTGTTGAAACATATCTCCACACTGGGCACTTTTATACATACAAACTCTTGATCTTGCAACCTTTATGTGGGCAACATTCCTATTGACTTCTAGAAATTAAATCTTTAAAAAAAAAAAGGTTTCCTTAATTACTGAGGAATTCAGCCTTGGCCTATAATTAGAAAACAAAAAGGAAGTAAAATTATAATACAGGAGGAGCTTGCTAAAATACTCCCTAAAACAATTTTGCAATGGCATTAGAGTATTACTCACTAATACAGGGCCTGCTTAATTAATCTAGCAGCCTAGACTAGAGATTCAGGGGGGGTTTTTTGTGCTCTCGTGCTTTTGTGCTGGGTATTTGAAGCTGAAAATGTAAACATGAATGCATTTTGTATGAGAGACTTCTAGAAAAATGTTAAGGAAGGCTGGGCACATTCCTTGCTGGGTTTTGTGTTAGATTCTTTACAGCCAACATTGGTTCCAGAAGCCAGCCCGGGGAAGTTAGAGGCTTCTTGCAACAGGTTGCCTGCTGCTGAATTTATAAGGCTATTTGTAACTTTTATTGATAGGAACACCATAAAAAGAAAACACTATGCAAAAGGACTGATGCATAGGGTGTTTTCCCTCAGTTAATATGAACTAACTTAGTACTGGCCTGTTCGGGAGTCACATAAATACAATGTCTTGCACTTGTTTTACAGCTGTAGCTTGTTTTGAATACCCAGACATATAAAATGACAGAGGAAAGATTATTCTTTAGAATTTCCACTTTGCCATTTACAAATCAATGATGTTTGGATCTGCCTTAACACATTAGTTAAATGGCCTGTAAAGGAAGACTGTGTTACAGATTAAGCTGAAAAACAACACTGAAAAGAAAAGTATTGCTAATTTTATTCAGAACCAGCAGATACTATGAATTATATACTTGACAATTCATAAGTAATTGCACACCAAAAAATCTGGAAGAAAATTACCCTTTGGCTCAGTCTTGCAGTCAGTTGGTACTTTTCCCAAATAAAAATTTTAGGGTCAGTTTTGACAGTCTAACCCTACAAAGGAGAATAAAATCTTCCTTTCTTCCACTTGAACAGTTTTCAGATAGAAATTACTAATTGAAGGTCTGTTAGATTTATTTTGGAAATGGTTGACTCTCTTTCTACAGCGTGTTTTCCCACAGACAATGTTTTTAGTATGCATCTCAGAAATATTTTTTAATGGCAATACTCTTAACTACTGATGGAAAGAAAATAACCTCAAACTTAGGCTCTTTAATTCATCTCAAATAAATTCTAGTAATCTTCAGTTCATCTCCTCACTTCTTGGTAGAGACTACAATAAAACAGAATGTAACGTTGTTATTGCTTGCTGCTGAATTATAGTACAAAACTTGGTTAATTAAAAAGACTAAGCAAACAAAGTTCTTGTGTCTGTGAAAAGTCTGATCTCGCTTTAAGGCTCAGTTATGTCTCTGATAACCACCGATTACCTCTTTTGCAGAAGCAATTCCAATAAGACAAAGGTGCCCTCTGTAGGGGAGAGGCTGTAAATGAGGAGTAGCTGGAGCTTAACAGTCACGACAAAAAACAGAAGAGAACAATTTCTTAGCAGTCCGGCTCTCAGAGGGACACTACAGACTAAATATTATGTATATATAAAGCAGTGTAAAAATAAGGAAAAAACCCCAAACAGCCCCTGCTTCAAAATAAAGCTGAAAATAATACTCTCAACTGCAGATAGCAGCTAACATTTTTGTAAACAGTTGTCCCAATGCTAAATGTGTACTGAGCTGAAGGAATCTCGTGAATAAAATGAAATAGGAATTTCAGTCAAAAGAACTTTATGGAAACAGGAGAATTCAGAAAGCATCGTGCTTAAAAAAAAAAAAAAGATCTCTGTAGCAAGTAGTCCTAAAAATTTTACCACAAAGCAGATTCATTAACAGACCCAGGGGGTTAGCATATTGCTTGCTAAGAAATTGCTTTTGTTAGCATGCCCACAGACACATCTTAGCTGGTACATGGAATCTCTAGTGGCTATTTGCAATTGTTTGGGGAATTCTTTCCTCAATTTATAATGGCAGCTAATACCAGTCCAGAGAGAGGCAGGGAATCCGACACTAGTTGTAGGTCATTGCTCATTATTAATTATTTTCTAGGCCTCACTTTTATAATCCATTAGGATGACCTGAAGTTCTGGTTAGTTAGTTATACATACATGTAGTTTTGGAGTAACAATGACATTGCACATAGTAACCTGCCTTACTATGTAAAGAACTGTAACATGGAGTGGTCAAACCCTCCAGATTTAGCCTCCTTTCATCTCTACCAGAAAGTCAGAGACGCAGAAAATAAATCTAGTAGTTGATTTGCTATATATGTTAGAGTTACTACAAAAACCTAGATTGAGCCATAGTTTAGAAAGTAAAGTTGTAAATATGTGGTCTAATCTACTTCTAAATATGACTGTCAAGAGTGAGGATGGGAGGGAGTGGAAGGTTGTGTGTGTGTGTGTGTGTATGTGTTTGGTCACCTATGGAAAAGTTAAGGATAATAAGTTTTAAAACCTGTGGATTGCTAAAGGCGTTTGAGATTTTTTTTGTTGTCTAGATTGTTAATAAGGGTGCATCTTCCTAGGTCATAACATCAAGACTGACTATCTCTAAAAAGCAGTGTTGAAGGAAAAGGAGAATGTAAACCTTTCCTAGTCACAGGTTCTGATCAAAGTAAGCTTGTTGCTTTCTTTACCCACTCTTGCAAATACTGATATGAGGGACATATCCCAAGGTCTGACCCATGTAAATGTCAGATTAATGCTATCTTTTGTTTTAATGAATATCTGAAACAGTAAGCTCTTTTCCTGCAATCTGTCAAACGACATTGAACCTCCCAGTCTCATTTTAAGAGAAGTAATTTCCCTACACTACTTTCTGTTCTTCAGGGCATGCTTCCAAGTCTATTTACATAAATAAATGTTTGGGGGATGACTGAGATTATGGAGCTTTGTGGACTTTTGATATGCCCTCTTCACATCCCGTTGCTTACCCTGTGAATCAGATCTGACATATAGCAGGGTATTCACTCTGCCTTCTCTCACAGCCAAAATTAATGCAATTCAGAGGGTAGAAGTGAGGATCCTAACTTAATGTGGAAATGCTTGTAGGTGCTGCCGTACTATGGGAACGTCCTTCTCAGGTCAAATCTTCATGGCAATTTTTTTTCCCTGACATAAACCATGTTTATACTGTAGTGTCTCAGCTTCTTACACTGCTTAATCTTTGCATCTTTAATGGAAGTCCATGGTTATATTTGAATGACTACCCTGAAATGTGAAAGTAACTTCAGGATAGGTCTTTTTAAAGTCTTTTTTGGCACTGTCCAACTCTTCAGCTAATCACACGACAAATTTCCAAGGTTATTTTTGCCTTTTGCTGGACATCTTGCCTGTGTCTAAACATACAACCTAGATCCCTCTCATTTATTGTATTGAACCTTCCTGGTCCTTTTATGTGACTGTATTTGTAGTCATATATGAATATATGTAATAGATGTAATTCTGGAAAAGCAACACTTTTGAAGCATTACATTTCCCCCCCCCCCCCCCCCCCCTTAGGTTTTCTTATTTTAGATTTTTCTTTCCAGCTAGAGGCTGCTAGTTCCTCAGCTGCCTCCAGACACTACTCGCACAACCTATCTTTAGATGCTTTGTTTATGTGTCACAGATAGGATTCTAGTCTCCTTATACAGTCAATGAAAAGAAGTATGCATTTTCAGCGCAGAAATTCAGAAAATCTAAACTATAAGACCTAAGCTGATGTTAAAAAAGTCCTAAGTGACCTGAGACAGGCCTTTGTCACAAGTGGACTATAATGTGTGTCAAATTTTCCTTTTAATTCAAGTACTCAATTTTTTTGTTTACAATATAATCTTCTTTTCTAATTTCATCAATCATAGTTTTCTTTGTATCCATTTTGTTCTTTACCGTGCTATCTTTTAGTTGCTGTGATCATGTTGGTATTTTAACTTGCTCCTCATTGACTGAACTTTTTCGATCTATTTTTAAACAGTCATGATCAACCTTAACTTGAAAAAAACAAGGGTAAATCTCAATACATGATTTTTTTTTCTGATGTCTTTATCCTCTTTTTTCTTTTTTTTTCTTTAAAGTTATTAGAGCATTCTGTAGTATACAAATCAAATGTGACTTATTTCCTGTTACTGTAATTGGCTTGACATATTCTTTCCAGTTTAACATCACACAAACTGTAAAATCAAAGTTGCATTGTTCAAAGTCTAAAATATATGTTTGGTTTGGGTTTCTTTTTTAATCTTTCATTTGTATAGTTTTGTTAATTTTACTCAGCTATCTGCAGCTTTGATACTGCTGCCCCCAGCACTTTTCTTGAATGGCTGCCAACTGTCTTTGGGCTCTGTTGTCTAGCATTATGTTGCTTGGCCCCAATCCTGAAAAATTTATACACTTGAGTAATTTTACGCATGAGAGCAGACCCATTGACTATTGATGCATAACAGTATTCAGGAGTGCATGCATTTTCAGGGCTTGGATAATTGTTTTGATTTTACTGGTCAATCATTGCAAAGTATTTGTAATGGGATTTTTTTGCCCAGTTCTAGGATCTTTTTTCTTCTAATTGTCTCTCAACTGTCACAAGTTTTGTACAGTCATATGGATTGTATAAGGACATTGGTTATGTGGTTTTAATAATTAAATCTACTCTTCACTTTGTATTTGTGGTGGCGATGCCCACAAATATACTAGTGCCTGTCTTGAGTTGAATGTATTATATCATGCATTCACTTCACATCCTTAATAGAGTGCTCCTGCTTAAATTGTAGTTGTCTTTGAAACCTAGATACTTCTGGGCCAATGTTTTTGTTCTTTGAAGGATGTCCTGTCAATCTCATCCTTACACAAATCTCAGTAATACGTAGTATTCCCTTTAGAATGCTTTCCCAGTATTGTCCATTTCCTGCTACAGGCTCAACAGTTTGAGAATAAGCAGTCTACATATCCAGACAAAATAAGAGCAAAGCTTTATGTGATAAAGCCTACTCAATGTACGATTCCTTCTGTAGTTTACGGTACCTCTGAGAATTCTATCAATCAACTTTATTTTACTTAGATATTCAGGACATATGCGTGTTACAAGAAACCCTCCAGATTTCACACACATCTATATTTATAAATATATAATATTTGCATATAAATATACAACATACAGCAAACACCATACAACATACAATACAATGTATAATCTAGAATCTATAATGTATATTCTATAATATATAATCTAATCTATAGTCTATAATATATAAAAAGGAAGTGGTTTTTTTACAAATTTACTTCCAGCTTCACATGCATTGTTACAGTGTCTAAACATTGATCCTTAATGCATTGTCCATAAGCCTGTTTTTAAGTATGTGACTATTCTTTAGTAATTTCATTGCTGAATAAGAGCCTTCTAGCAACATATTTTAATGTCAGAACCATTTCAGATTCTCAAATATATTGTTTCAGCGTATTCTTAGCACTCTAATTTGAGTTATAGTCACCAATCTTTTGTAGTGGTATTGAGCAAACACAAAAATTATTGAAGTCAAAGTGATGAATGTTGGGTAATACAACACAGAAATGCTGTTTCAGGTTATATGGATAGTGTTTTGGCATGTTGATTTATTAGCTACAAAACATGGATCTGAACAGGTCATTATCTACCTTTTTGATGTATTTATCAGAAAGCAGTCAAAATGATATAGTTATTGCACTTTTCTTTTGTAATACAATTACATATTTATGTTATATCTTTTAAATACTATGGGCATGGTTTGAGTTTGAAGTTATAAAAATTCAATGGAGCTATATTTTTAGGTAACTTTATGGAGATTAAGAAAACTCTTCTCCTTTGAGAAACCAGTAGAGTTTGCTGACTGGGTCTACACTGTCCTGCTTCTCGTCCTCCCACTTGGATTTCTGTGGTCAGGGTAGCCCACTATGGCAAGAGGACTATTAGCCTTCTGTAAACAAATATTGTTCTTACAGATACAGCTGCTATGTAAGTGAGAGTGAGGGTAAGTGAAGAGTTAATAGAAAATATACATTGGAAAAATTATATGTAGAAATGTGGTCTTTGTGAACACAAAAAGGAATTAAGAGGTTTAAGAAAGCTGATTCCGGGATGCTTTATAAAATATCCCTGTAATCCTTTGCATATTCATTCATTTCTTCACTATTATTTTCCCTTACATATCAAAATGTAGTACAGGAGTATTTTAAGAATGTAAAAGCTCAACTGTGAAATTTCAGAATTAAGTTATCAGTTTAGGAGATTAAAACAACTTGTTTAATCAGAAATGCCTAGTTAGCTGGGCTTTCTCCTTTCTCTGGTGGTTTTGCCTACCAATGTGTTGTTACCTTTTGTCATAAGAGTTTCAGGAGAGTTTGTTTAGGTTTAGCTGATTTTCTTTTTTTTTTTATCAAGTTCTCCTGTACCTTTTTTTTTTTTTTTTTTGGCAATAGTAGTGACATTTCTTGGAAGTAATGTTGACTCATCCTGAGGACCAAGAATCCGGTTAAAAAGAAAAATATTTGACCTACTCTTTCATTTGTCAAACAGAGCTTGTCTGCTTTTATAAGTTGTGTATACTTAATTATGTGTTGTATCACACAGGAAATGATATTTGCTATGATGAAGAGCAGCACAAATTGTCTCCAGTTGTTGAAGTGACTGAGGCCACCCTTTCACAATATCCGACTCATGCTTCCTTATTTCTATTATTCAGACAGGCTTTCCCTCTCTGCCTTCCTAGATTTCATTGAGCACATTTATCGGTTTCATCAGAGAGGTGAGTCAAATACTTCTAGTATCTCTTCTGTGATTTTATATTCTGCTGTTTTGTTGTTTTCAGCTTCTTGCTCATAATTTTTCCTGAAATTCTGTTAGGGGTGGGATCAGTCATGTGGTTTTAAATGACTTATTGAACTGAAATGTTCTTTAAATGTTCTTTTCTCACGGAGGCATCCTATTTCCATTCCTACTGTGAGTACACTGATACCCAGTTGTGACTGAACTGAATCATATTGTGTCTGTGCACTTCCCTTTTTTCTTTCAATACAATGTCCTTTGCCTGATATACCAGAGTAAACCTATTCTCAGGACCAGGCTGGAGTTCCTCATACTACCCTTTTGTTTTCAGTTTTGTACTGTTGATCTTTGTCACTTCCTAATCAGAGGGTATCTTTCTTTGTTTTATTTCAAGTTTTGTGGAGCAATGGTTGTAGTCCTCACTGACACCTGCTGCCTGGCACACTGTTGCATTGAAGCCACATAACTTGTCTTCATATGATGTACAGGTGACCAAATTTTTCTTTCCCTGCCTGAAAAATTTGACTTTTTTTTTTCTTGTGAAAATTTGGAGAACAGTATATTAGACACCAAATGTTTTTTGGCTAGTCATCGTTTTGGTTGATGATTCTTCATCCCAGTTTTCCCTTTGCACTTTTTGTTTTCAATATTTTTCACATTTTAATGCAATATTGAAGTCATCCGTCACAAAGAAATTAACTGTATTCTGGTGTTTTGTCAGTAACAGCTTGAAGGCAGCTGCAGAATCGTCTTTGCCTTCAATGCTCTCTTCTTTTGCTGGATCACAACACCATTCAACATAACTTTCTTTAGGATTATGGTTTGGAATATATGTGGCACACTGCTCTATAGGTTTCCAAATACTTAGTGGCTTTTCTTGCTGTCTGTCATAATAAATACTACTCCTTCTTGCTTTCTCATCATCTCTGCTCTGTTCATTGGTGAAATGTTTATTGTTTTGTTTGCTAAACTAAGTGTCTACTTTAAAATGCCTTTCTGGCAGTCACCCTTGGTGTCCAGAATAATAGAATAGGGTGCCTTGTATCTACTCTGCTTAACTCCAGTCCCATCTAGAAAAGACTGGCCACATCCTCACTGAAGAGTACTTAATCATGGCTCTCCTCTGAGCCCCATGTACTTTCCCCTATGGCCATAAGATGTAATTTTTATTTTGGGGGGATGTATTTCAGTTCAATAAGTCATTAAGTAATGTGAAAATTGTGCTGTAAATAACGCAGCATGTGAAGCTGAAGATGTTTTGGGTGCCCTAAAGCAGAGCATGGAAGTATGTAGCAGTTTTTTGAGAGTGCAAAGCTTTCTAGGAGAGTGACAGAAGGCATCAAAACAGATGCAGTCTCATCCCTGATACCCATTGAAAGCACTACTGCAGCAATTCCCAGAACTGCACTGGGATTTTCATTTTGGGTGTGGTAAATTAGCCTTGGCTAACAGTCAGTCACTGCACCCACCTGGCTGCCTAATTCCCGTCATTAACTGGGATGGAGGGAGAAAATAGTAAGAACAGGAATGAGAGAGCTTGGGGGTCCAGATAAAAGCAGGGAGATCATTTACCAGTTACAATCACGGGAAAAACAGATCTGACTTGGGACAATTCATAGAATCAAAGAATCATTGAAGTTAGAAAAGACCTTTAAGGTCGAGTCCAACCTTTAGAGGTTGATGACTTCCCTCATTAAACTTTCAGACACTTAACAAACCTGATCCACCAGCAGATATTGCAATAGACACCTGCTACAAGAAGATATCGAAGACTAACTTTCCAAGATAACCAGAGACAAAGAAATCCCACATAGCTAACCTAAGTGTAAAGCACCACCAGAGATGTGGAAGTATTAAGTTGCATTTAACAGAAACTGCAGGTGAATTTTGAGTTAAAATATTAAAGCGTCTTTATCTGGTACAGGGACTGAAACAGGCTATTTGAATTCACAGAAAATGAAATAGTTCAGCTTAAATTCCACTTGTCCCCCAATAAATAAAGAGAAAATATCAAACAGTGCAATATCTGTGAAATGAAAAAACATCAGATATGTATAGATCATCTTAGTCCCTACACTTCATTATCCTAATGACAGTAGGATAAGACAAAGAAAACAGACTTTTTAGAACAGCTTTGGACTGGGTAAACTAGCATGACTTACAGAACAGAAAGGAATTTTGGCTTATAAAAATGAAACAAATAGCTGTATCATACAGTTGTCCTCTCAATTAACTTATTTTGTTGCCAATTAAAATAAAAATGGAACCATTACTTTGGATAGTAGGAAACAACAAGATAAACACTATAAGAACACCTTTCCTTCCCCCTCTCCCAGTCTCAACTTCCCTTTCCCTTGCCAGGAGCCAAGGGGGGTCAGTTCATAATCGTCACTCTATTGCTCATTCTTCCTAACAGTTTCCCCTGCTCTGGCATGGGCTCCCCACAGGCTGTGATTCCTTCAGGAACATCCATCTGCTCTACTCTGGTCTGTTCCACAAGCTGAAGTGTGAATATTTGCTTCAGCACCATGGACCATCCCCATCTCCTCTGACCTTGGTGTTCCCATTGCTGTTTCTCACTCTTTAACTCCCCCGCTGTCTGTCCAGTGTTTTCTGCCCTTTCTTAAATACGTTTTCATGAATGTGTCACCAGCTTGGCTGGTGGGCTCAGCTTTGACACATTTGACACAGGGCTCATGGGAGAATCTCGGTTTTCTAGAGCACAGATTGAATACAAGGAAGATACTCCAGAACACCTAAAGTGGTCCTACACACCTATGCTTAGGTGATGGAATTGAGCCCGACTTCCATGCAAATAAAAGGAGGTCTTTGAAGACCTCCTAAAGTAAAAATTTCCCACTCTGCTTACCTAAATTTAAATTGATAAGTCTAATTAAAAAAAATTGAGTAGCACATGATTTACCTCTTTTCTGAAAGTGCAATCATATTTCTGATATACAGCTGCTTTAATCAGACCGAAAGCAATATGCAATCACATTAGAATATTTTTTGAGCACATATATGCCAAAACTATTGCTAAATATTCCAGAAATTGTCTATATACTGTTTATTATATTTTCTTATTTCTTTTTATAATGTATCAGATGATAGGTGATATCTGGCCTCTAGTACAAACTGCAGCTCTGAGTCTTCAGCTTCCATTATCTTGATCTTCACAGAAATATGGGAGCAGGAGAGATTATCCTTTTCAGGAAACTTCAGGAAAAGTTTTTTTTGCATCTGATACATGCACCAGCTTTGAGCTTCTAACTTCAGCAAGCACAATATTTATGTTTTCTAGAATCACAATAGAAAGCATAATCCAGTCTCCAGATTAGCATACCTAAATGGAGTCATCAGTGAGATGCTATATGTCATATAGGACATCTGCATGGCACATATGATGTGTGATAAATGGCAGGTGGGATACCCTGTTGCAGCTTAAATAATAACTCTGTATGCCTGTATTTCCACAGCTGAATCCTGCTCTCTATCTCTGCTAACTGTAATGGAAGTTCAGATGCCTAGGACATAATTTTATTGTTCAATTCACAGATCTACTACCGTATTGTATGCCCTAGGGTGTTTAAAATATTTACTTGCAGGTATGACACAAGATCTATGGGAAACATATGACCTCCCAATACAGAACCTGAAGGCCAGGAGAGATAAACCACGGCATTTAAAATTACACTATCCATTTGTGTTCAAGCTACAGCTATGCTCCCTTCTTGTGCATATAGTTACCTACAGGTAGATGCCTATATTTAAGTGTCTTCCCCTCAGACTGCATCCGACCATTGCAGACAGGAAGACATGTTAGAAAACCTTTCAAAATTGCTTTCAAGTGTTATTTCCATGTCATTTCCTAATTTTCAAGGCAGTGGGTCAGCCACTAGTCCCGGGTGTCCCTGTTGATTCATTGATGGCGCTATCAACAGTAATTGCTACTCAGAACTATGAATAGGTTTTTGCTGAAGAAACTCTATAGATGCTTCACATTAAAATGGAAGTTAACATAAAAAATGTAGGATGCTTAGCTAAAACCTTCAATGACTTTTACCTTTATTATAATTTTTACATTACAAGCAGCAAGCTATACAGTGCATGAAGAGTTTAAGTGTTTTCTCATACAGCAACTTTTAGAATATAATTGATTCTAAAGAAACAAACAATCTGGAAGTACATATAATGCAGCTTTTAAACACTTGATTATATAAAAAATCCATTTCACATTATATGACCTCATTTAGAAAACCAATAGCTAAAGAAAGTATGTTATGAATTTCCAATACAAGATAAATTGTAGTTTACAATCCATAGTGTGTGAGATGTGTACTTGCATTTTAACTGTAGTGTTATTTGTATAATTGTAAATGCAAAGGTCTTATCATTGGTTTGGTCTTGTATTTTAGTGAGTAGAATTGCATAACCTTTACAACTATAAATTAGGTGTGAATGAATTTTTAGTTAGTTTGTGCTGGGCTTAAGCATGAGAAAACAGTTTCAAGAATTTTTATTTTACTTTTACAGTATGAAGAAACATTGTGCAGAAATTTGTGCTATTTTTTTTAGTCTTGTTTGGACAAATGCCAAGTAGGAAAATGATCTAGAAAGTAATTTTTCTTCATCAATATATATATACATAAGTTCTGTAAACTTAGATTTCTTACAGATTTTCTTAAAGACTTTTTTACCCACCAGTTCTCCACTTTCGCTCTGCCTCTGTTTTCTCTTACCTTACTTTTTTTTTTGTCAAAATCATGCTGCCTGTCTTCTAATGTATCTCCTTTGTTGGAGATAGAAACATCTATATTATATTTTCATATATAACTGTTCCATCCCAGTCTTACATTTCTTTCCCTTCCACTAGCTCAATGGGACTTTTTCTATGCTGTCATCTGGCCAAGTATTTCATGCAGGTCAAGCAAGCCTCACCTATCCTAAATGAACACACTAAGGATAGTGTTTGCAGTTTCTGTGCTCTTGGACTTGGATTCAGCTGGCCTGGGATTAATTGCAAATCTTTAAATCCCAGTCAAGTAGTAGTAATGCAAATGCAGAAGGTGACAAAATAGACATTCACCTAATAAAAATTGTCAACCTACTGACAGAGTGCAATGGCTAGATTTATAGTGTATTTCTTATGTGGGCCTGAGACGTGCTGTTTGGATGCAAGTATACCCTCTGGTTTACATAAACAAACTTTGGGACACATTGTGGGCCTAAATGTTGGACCCTTTATGGGTCATGAGTGGGGAAAACCTCCCAGTTTTATACTTATCAGCAATGTAAAGGAGATATGACATACTCAACTAATTTAATGTCTTCCCCTGTGAAGATTTGTAGCTGGTGTTAGGCAAGGCAGTATGAGAAGGGATCACATAGCACAAAGGCAGGTGGAATATGGAGGCAACTACGACTTTAACTGGGAGTGCACACTGCCTTAGGGATACATTAAGGGGATGTGTGGGGCCAGGCCACAGTACACACTGGGTTTAGTCTTCTGCCTCCCAGGGCAGAATAAAGATAAAACCAATAAAAGATAAAACCTGGTGAAAACAGAGTGGGGAAAGAAAGCTAATAGGGATAGAGGATATGAAGCTAATTGGAAGAGGGAGTTATTTGTTCCATTTGGACTAACTTGATCAAAGAAGAATTTGTGTGAGTTTTGGGTACAGTTTATAGGAGTTGTTGGTTGGTTTTTTTTGTTTTTTGTTTTTTTTTCTCAAAGCCTCTTTTGCTTATCTGGAGCGTTAGCTTTCCATTTCCGCTGCTGAGGCAGATGTTTTTCTTGTCACAGACATTAAGGCAGTCTTAATGTGCAGTTACTGAATTCTTGTCAAAAAAGAGCATTTTAAATTTGACAATGTTTCTTACATTTTTAAAGCAATGACCTCATTTAAAAAAATTTTTTTTCCAATACATATGTCACTACTGGAAAAATATTAATCTGCAAAACTTAGTATAAAATGTCTCCGTTTATTGAACATCTACTGTACAGACATCAGCTGTCACAAAATCCAGTCACACATCCTGGTGAGTCCTGGCTTTTTGGAAACGGTTTGTTTAAAGCAGCAAATATATTTTCACTGTGGTTTTATTAAAATAAATATTTAAACAAATTGCAACAGTTATGTCTTTGCAAATCATACTATAAAGGACCAGAAACTAAATATTACTATGCCAAAAGAAAGCTCAGTAAGCTCAGTTAAGATTCATTCTCCTTATGTCCAGACCTATCACCTGTCATATGTTATAGTGACTACTTCTAACATTAAATGTTTCTTAACAGTTATCTAGAAATAGCAGAATGAAAGATGAATATCGAAGAGTAATTAGAGACCTAAATAACTTAATATTCTTCCATTCATCTTCATTTGCATTTAGAAAAGCATACATTTGATTCTTTATATTTTCGCTCTCACAAGTTTAAACTGCCACTACGCTTGGATCTTTTTATGGCAGTTTAGGAAAATTTACAGAAAAAAAGGAACTGTGGTTCCCAAAGAAAGAACCCATGCAACAGATTTTTTAAAAATGCTTATCAGTAAATCAGAGATTTTTCTAATGACGATACCTATTACAAAGCACAGTGGAGATTAGAAAGTCAACACAGAAGAGAACTGAGTATTATAATATGCCAATCACTGTAGCCAGACATTGTATTTTTAAGATAAGCATATCAAGAAATTGCTTGCATTCTTTGGATGCTGATGACATCTTCAAGTCTGCCTGCTCAAGGGGTTTTTTTTGTTTGTTTCTATCCTCTTTTCTTCCCATCACACAAGCTGGGGTTTATTTGAATTGTTTTCTGTGAGATGTTTCAAAATGCTATGCTCCTCTAATTTACCCAGTAATGAGGTTGCCCTGTCTCTGACCTTGGAGAGCTAGCTTGGACTTCCTATATGATATATTTTTGGAGATCTCCACCTCTGATTAGGGCTAATGGGTGCTGAAAAGCTGTGTTTAAAGTTGTTTTAAGTTAGCTCATTGGAAAATCTGGCCTTCAGTTCCCAGAAACTGCAGCTGTTTTGGGGAAAAGGAAAGCAGAAAAAGAAGGAAAGGAGAGATTTTATGAACACTCAATAGCTAATATGAAGTCAAGTTTTTGCTTTAAACAGTAATTTGGCTTCTTGTCTTGTATAATGAATACAGAACACATTCTCCATAATTATAGCACTTACTTTTTCCTGTCCAAACATTTTGAAACAGCTGAAGATTTAAGAAATATTCAGTCTAGAAACCCTGTAACACAGGGTGAGTGTATGTCTTTAGTCAAAGGAGCTAATCTCTCCATGCAGTCCTCCAATTATTTTTCTTCACCAATAAGTATTGCTACCTTATTTTATCCGGAATGAATTCTATTCAATGAGCACTCATCAAGTTCCAATCTTAATTAGACTCTAACAAAGCCAAACAAACAAATCACTGTGCTTGGATAAAGGCAGGTGGGATGGAGTGTGTGAAAAGAAGAGGTTATACATTTAAATCGTTTTACTTTCCTAACTGCTATAGGTGCTACAAAGCAACATATATCATTTATTATAGCCTTTGATGGTCAAATGAACTGGATTGAATTATTTTCATGAGATTTCATGCAATTCTGTACCATTGTCTATCTTTGTGGGTGTCTAAAGCTGTTTTCTTATTTTAACCTTTTTTCTCCTTCTTTTTTTGTACATAGAGTTATATTTTATTTCAGCTGTCAGATGACAGCTACCATGTAAAAGTACTTGAGTTCCCTTACATGGTTTGTATCACCGCCAGAAAGCCTTGATAAAAATGCAGCCTTATTATATGTGTATTTTATTCTCTCCATATATTTCAGAATGTATATCCTAATTTGATATTCCAATATATATAATCAGTCAGCACTTTCCTTTCATGTTTTTTGACAGAAACACAGGCAGCATACCAGGCAATTAGTCTGAAGAATGATTCCAAAACCAGTCTTACTTCTACCCTCACCACTTATATGCTTTTGTGATATAGGATGTTGGTGGTTTTTAGTCTCTGCGCATTCTTTTTTCTTCATTTTCCTTCTAATTTTTTAACAAAAGGGTCATCCTATTATATACCTGTTCTTTGCTCCCTGCCTATTGTCTTGAAATAAACCCAGCTCTGGAAATAAAAAGCTATTTTTTTCTGACAGAGAGAAACTGCCTATTTTTAGTCTTAAGTACTTTATTAATTATTAGCTATATAATGGAAGGATTTTAGAAATGCTAATATATAAAACTATATATTATAGTTTTCAGGCACACATAACAAATACTCCTTATTACAGCTTTGCTATCCTTATGGTGTCTGTCCACAGGACAGAGAAATGAGATAGCAAGTTCAGTATGTGCCTCCCCATCATAATTTCTGTATATATGTAAAATATTGAACTTCAAGATATACACTTCATTTTCCACATTTATTTCCTAGCTGGTAACTTTTAAAAACTCCCAAACCTGAGTTTTAATACAATCTTTTAATTCTCCCCAGTCTTCAATTTAAAAAATATTTTAATATTCCAACTATTCTGCATGCAATGACATGCATACAACAATAACTAAAAAAAAAAAGGGCTTCTTAAAACATAGTCCAGATTTGTGAAGAGCTTCATGGTTCACTGAACATTTTATTTAATATGGAGATTGTATTCAGAGTTGTTTGATTTGCAGAAATAACAAGCCCAAATGCTTCAGTTTCTAATGGTAATTAGTTTTCAGCCTAGACAGTCTGTTTAGTTATATATTTACTACCTTGTAAAGAACTATCACAACAAGCCCTGAAGCATTATTTGAAAATTAATAAGCTAAAGAAAGAGGAAATTCTTCATTTTTGCATAGCAACACTCTCTGCATTCTACTTTTTGATTGCAAAATCCAGCTTTTCAATTATAGGTGTACTAAATTGTGATGCTTGAAAAACTATAAAGGGCAATTATCAGTGTTTCTTAATACCATAAATGACTAATGCAAGTACGTTTTGCTGTAAGGGAAACAAAGACTAGTATTGTGAACAGAATTCCTTTGCTTCCTGAGTCAGACTAGAACAAACTTTGATTCGCATACTTTTGGTGTTATTTGCAATTAATATTAGTTTCTATGGTGGTTAAAATAATGTGCTACAGATTCCATTGCAGTTTACATATTAGAAAATAAAGACACCTTATTTCTCCATGTTTTAAAGTTCACTTGGCTTTTGTGACATTGGGCAAAGAAGCAGGAAGAAGCTTAGGGCACAATATCTTGCAGTGGTTCGTATTTTCCTGCGTTATAACAGAAAATACATGAGTCACTTCTTCATCCAGGTGTATCTTCTGTTCTGTCCCTTGCTGCTTTTCAAAGTTAACTGAAATAAAGTGTCCTTTGCCAGACACTGTGTTGGGTTGTTTTTTTTTTTTTGTCTGGACTCTTCCTCAATGGCTCAACAATGAGTGAGCTCTCAGACACTGCAGAGGTTAAGAATGCCTCCATTATACTCACTCAGCATGTTTTACTATTGATTTCTGCATCTGAACATGGATAGAGGACATGCTTGAGCTGGCAGAAGGAATCACATCGTGACATAGACACCTCAGAAGAAGTATGCATTATGGGAATCTTCTTAACAAAGAGAGTTCCTCAGTGATCATTAGCATTAAACGTTCTCTCAGCTCTCCCTCACAAATGGCAATAGAAAGGAAAGAAGGGAACATTTTCAAACCTTGGAAAGACTGACCCTGTTCCTTTGTACTGCTGTGTCAAAAGAGCTTTAAATGCCTTTTCATTCCAAATCAGTATAATTGCTTTTGTTCAAAACCAGGCCCGGGCTTCTCAGCAGTGGAAGCAAAGTAAAAATGTGTACTGTTTCAAGGTCAAGGAACTAAGTCACTTACTTTGCAGTTCCTCATCACTGTCAGGGGTAAAATTAAGTTTCGTGGGGATGGCAGAAGATTTTCCTAAGTGGAAAACTTGTAAGGTGAAGTCGGTTGTTGGGAAGCCAGGTTCCTGGTCAATGTGCAACCTCACCAAGAGAGGGAAGCTCTGCCTTCATCCTCAGTGCTACATGGAGCTGGACTCAGTGTGGAGCTGAGTGGGTAGGCAGTGAATTGGTGGCCTCTTCAGGCTTTTGGGCATGTGTGGCAGTCACCTGAATGACCTGATCTGTAAGACCATGGTTGCCTGTTGTAGCTAAGCCACTGTAATACCTATGGCTTGAAAATGAGTCTGTTAGCTCCCAACAAGACTCATGCTTTTTCCATTTTCTTTCCCTTTCCCTTCTCTTCTTCTACCTACCTGCTCTTGTTCCTTTTCAATAGGGTTAATTTTCTTCCAGTTCAATAACCTGAACTGAATCACTAAAGTGTCAAGTAAATACTGAAAATAAAGAAAAAAAAAGCAGAAAACAGGAAGAGGGAATTTCTCCTTGCTACCCTTACCTTCAGCAGAATCTAGCCATCTAATCAGTTTCATTACATTGTAAAACTGCACACTAAGATAGCTCTTTTTCATTCTTCCCCAAAATCTTAAGCCAGAAAGGCTGCTTCAGAACGACAGCAAAACAGCATTGAAAATGTGCTGAATCTGAAACCTCAGGAGTGCTGTTGAACACAGAAATGAGATGCAAGTAGCCATATTACAGCTCTGTAATTATTTTCTAAGGGCACTCGTCATTGAAATAATTCCCCCTCAATTCTGAAAGTTACTGCTTCCTACTAGCAAAAACTGGTCTGAGTCAAACTGCAAGAGAAATGACAGAACCACCCCTACATGTTTTCTGAGAAGGAACTTTTTTTTCCCCAGTGGTATTAGATCTGGGCATTTCCTTGACAGAATTTATCAGAATGACAAAAGTGGTCGTTCGTTTCTTCAAGCCTTTTCCAGTAAAAATGTTTATTCACTGTAGGCAATGTTTATTGTGTCATAGAAACAGGAAATACAGACTTCATGTCTCAAGATTGCATATTTTCACTCAAGTATGCTTACTGAAATCTTGTGATATCTGCAAAACATAGGAAAATCTCTGTAAAAATACTGAGAAAACCCACTCTTTGGGTTCCAGGCAAAATATACTAAAATCTAAAAATAAAAGGTACAGAATTACATCCTCTTGTTACATAAGTGATGCATTTGTTGTTTATTTACTGCTTTTAAAAACAATGTCCATGGAAATATGCAAACAAAAAGTAATTAGCCTTCTAGGAAGA
This sequence comes from Psittacula echo, assembly GCF_963264785.1. Taxonomy (NCBI): domain Eukaryota; kingdom Metazoa; phylum Chordata; class Aves; order Psittaciformes; family Psittacidae; genus Psittacula; species Psittacula echo. Next base: position 85,438,241 of record NC_137736.1, on the reverse strand, counting down.
CTAAAGTTTTATTGGTTTTTGTGATATGTTCATGGATGGGAATATGTGATGACGCATTTTCAATACAAGGAAAAAGATGTGGTTTCGTTAAAGCATTAATAAGAGCAATTAGCCTTGTAGTACATTAATGTATATGTAAAATAGAATATGTTCATAAACAAGATAATAATTATGTTTAGACATCTAGTTTTCTTATAAGACTTCAGTGAAGTCAGGCTATATTTTTAATATACTTGAGAAGTTAAAATGTGCCTGATGATGTTGTAATAAGAATAAATGAGAACAGTCATATAACAAAGTGTGTTAGACATTGTTTGAGGCACAAACACTGTTTACATGTTTTGTTACAAAACATTATTTACAAAATCATACAAAACAGATAGTGCAGGAATTAGAAATAATACATGTAAGAGCTAAGTTAGAAAAAAATTGTTTTCCAGAGGAAAAAGAAGTCTCTGTTTTCTTTAATTCAATTTGAATAACTCAGCCAAATGGATTATGAGCCTGACAAAAAAATGTTGAGATTTTCTTGTTAGACTCATATGAAGTTAATAATAAAAACATTAAAGTAATATTTTGGTGCTTTTACTATGTAGGCACACAATATTTTCTGTAATAGCTTTAATAAGTTCCATATGACTACTTAGAAAGATGTACTTAATTCAATAACACATTATGGGTTTATCTTTTGCTAACAGTCAGCACTGGTTAAAACTTTAAAATTGATTGGAAGAATGATGCAGAGGGTTATATACTTGTTATAGAATATCACAAACCAGATAAGAAGAAGACTATTTATAATTTGCTATTATATTCTATTGCACTTTTCCTTTTAAAAGTAAAACCTTCGCTCTCCCCATTTACACCATCTGAGCAGAACAGTGACTATAACAGTTTTACCCCCCTATATTCCTTTGTCTGAAAATAAATTATCCTCTGCCCTTTTTGTCATTAAAATAAGGTTAGAGAACCAAATATGGTATATGACTGCTCTGCAGTACCTTTCAGTACAGAAATTTTTATTAAAGGAAATAAGCATCTACTTGTCTTGAAATGTGTTGCTATATCTAGTAGGATAAGATGAAAGCCTTCTTTTTAAAAATAAAGTGTAAGATTCAGAAATCTTAAGGTACTTGCATCCAAAATCTTTAGCACTTGTTGTTTTTTCTTTAAGTTTTAGCAAGCACAACTTTCAGAACACACAAAAATATATTCTAAAGCTAAAATTACTATTTTTGTAGAACCATATAAGCATGGAGAACAGAATTACTTTTGAGTAAACTGGAAATGAGAACCCTTACAAATTCCTCCCTAAGCTTAAATTAAAAAGAAGAAAATAAATTATTTCTAAAAACTTGTTTCCTTTTTCCTACTACTATAGGGAAAATACTAGCAAAAGCTGTGGGGAAAACCGGTGATATTCTTGATTTTCTTTCTGTTTGCCTATTCAGGCTGTAAGTTAGTGCTGCAGTCATTTCTTTGTGCAACAGTAACTTCTCAAGAATGTTCAAGTCAAGAAAAAGTTATCCAGAAATTAGCAAAACAATAGAGTTACTTAAATTTGTGGAATAATTTATAGCTGAAAGATGAAATACACTTTTCAAAATCTAAGACCCTAATAATTTACTACTAGTAAAATAAAGTGGAATACAGTACAACCAAGTCTTGCCATGAAGTCAGTCTTTACCATCATTCTCCCTGGAGCAACAGGAATTAGGGAACAGACAAGCTAAACAGGGCTGCCACCTCCCTATCAAAACCTGTCAAGCCAAAATACTATTACTTTTGGGATGTCAGTGTCTTACTAAACTACTTAGCATTAATTGACAACTTCTCCTGCAGTTTAAGAGGCTTAATTGCAAGGTTAGCAAAACCCCATAGTTTGAAGCAGCAGAGCCCAAGTGTCAAATCTGGCAGTTCAAAAAATTAGTTAGCCTAGCAGAAGGCAAAATGCAGAGGGTGAAAAGTTCTTGTCAGGGATGGCTATACACAGGCTTGATTGAAAGCCTGTTCTGGTCTCTGTCGTCACCAGCAAACATGGCCCATATTTTGCCATTGCTATATTGGGAATTATGTTGACAAGACAGCACAGAAGAGGTTCATGATTGTGGCTGAAAATTTCTAAGGATCATCCAAGCCCTGTATTGAATTTCACATGTTAAAATATTCCTGTTTCAAAGAACAGGACAAAATTTGCTGCCAGAGCAAAGAACAAAAAACTCAGCCTATTGGGGTGTGTGATAAGCTGTTTATCAAAGAGATTGTTCTTCGAGATACTCACAGCCTGGCTGGGACCTTTTCTCTCCATAGTGTGAAGCTGCAACTGTACTCATGATTTTTATTATGATGATGTTTCACACTTCATTATTCATGAGAATTAAATGCAACCCAACTGAGGATCAGGGAAGTTTTAAAGAAACTTGGTCACTGTGAAGGTGGTGAGGCACTGGAATGGGTTGCCCAAGGAAGTTGTGAATGCTCCATCCCTGGCGGTGTTCAAGGCCAGGTTGGACAGAGCCTTGGGTGACATGGTTTAGTGTGAGGTGTCCCTGCCCATGGCAGGGGGTTGGAACTTGATGATCTTAAGGTCCTTTCCAACCCTAACTATTCTATGATTCTATAATAGTTTCAAAGCTATTTTTCTTTTGATTCAACAAACTGAAACTTCTTAATTCTGTTTTTTTGCTCAATCCGTATGTTCAAGAATGTTGAGTGACCTCAAATTCTGGAGCTGTCTAAATCATCTCATAATAGGTCAAGTGAAAGCTGATGGTCTGCGCAACTTTAAATCATCATATGTAACAGTTAAATTAATTTTTCTTAAACTTTGTATAATTTATTCATTTGAGATTTCAGAGAGAAACTGTATCATGACACATTTAGAGGCTCAGCAGCACAATTTACTGGAACTAAAGATGTATATGAAAATACAGTGATTTTAGGCAAATAATTTATTAAGAAAAGACTAGACGGTAAATAAAGTAGGCCTGTGAACTAAATTTATAAGATATAAGCAAATAGATTTCTTAGAGCTATTTATAAACCAGCATTTATTAGCAGTTCAGACGGAATTGTAATGAAGTATAAAGCAGTTGCAATAGAGGAATTGTTTTGGGCAAACCTTTTCTTTTAGGCATGACTATGGAAAACAACTTGTTCTTGAGACTGCCACCTTCATTAATAGTGTGTTATGTATGGTCTTTATACAAAGTTAGTAAAGTCCAAGAGATAATGAGATCAACAAAAAAGTATATAACAGATGTTTTCTATAATGTCTAATGTGATGTATAAGTAACATCAATAAGGCTTTTTAAAACCACAGTACTCTAAAAAGGTCCATTGAAAGTATGGGACCCTTAGCTAACAAATTAAAGCCAGCACATGAAATGATAGGGTTGTTTTCTGTAATTACTTTTCACAGACCTTTTAGAAATAGTTTGCGGAGAAACCCCAGGGTTCTGTGCACCGCAGATTGCAAACCATTGAATTAAACAGCCAGGAATGGTGGAGGAGCTAGCCAGTGGGCTAAATAGGAACAAAGAAGTAATAGTCTCTAAACACACAGAGCACCAAGAGCCAGGGATTTATATAGCTCACAGTTGGTTAGGCCAGTGATGTCAGTAAAGAGCACTGGGTTAATTTAGAATGTTTAAGGCCACTTGTATCTGATACCAAAATTTACAGTGGAGATGCATGTAATCAAGGCAAAAAATATACTGAATTATACTGTAGAAGATAAGTTTGTGATGAAAGAAAAGGACACAAAACAAATGCTTAGCTGCAGCTGATGGGGTATGGACGTTACCTTGTGAAAAAAAAAGATCATTGGTACCCAAAACTAAAAGAGAAAAAACAATGGAAGTTATGTCTGAAGCTAACATTTGGAGCTGAGCAATAAGGGTTTCTTTGTAAGGATCCACAGCTGTAAAGGCTGACAGACGTTTTAGGAATTCTAGATAAGATGAGCTAAATAATTAGAAAGCTCTGGTATCAGGTAGGGTTGCATTTTACATGTTCTGATTGTTACCATTTTGTGTAAGCAAAAGCTTGACCTAAGTATTTTCTTCTTTAGTTTCAGCTTTACTGCTCTGTGAGGCAAGATGAATGAGAGTGAGAACAGAGAGTCTGTGGAGGCAGCAAACAAAAGCAACACTGTACCTGTGCTGTGCTGAGGGACTCCAGATTCTGACATGTTTCTTGTGAAATTTTTAGAGGCATTTTGGTGTCAATACTACTGGTGTTCTGAGGTAGGACCCGCCAACAGTAGTACCATGTACTGTGGTAGACAGTGGGGAGACTATGTGGTGCAAATCATAGAATCATAGAATAGTTATGATTGGAAAGGACCTTAAGATCATCCAGTTCCAACCCCACTGCCATGAGCAGAGACACCTCACACTAAACCATGTCACTCAAGACTCTGTCCATCCTGGCTTTGAACACTGCCAGGGATGGAACATTCACAACTTCCCTGGGTAGCCCATTCCAGTGCCTCAGCACCCTAACAGTAAAGAGCTTCCTCCTTATATCTGACATAAATACTCAAAACCATCACAGTTTTTACAATCTATGTCTGCTAATGACAAGTTCTACATGCCAACAAAGACCTCAGAATTCCCTTATAGCAATCATCTACCTCTATACATTCCTGGTGCCTGAGAGGTTTCATCTCTTTGCTCCATTTCACCTGAATAGCTCTTTTGTCCATGGTCACTGCCTTAGCAAAAAGGGAGCGTCACTCCCTTCCTCCCAATATAGCTGTATGCAAGGAAAAGTGGACCTCGCATGAACAGTCCCAAAATCAAACGTCACTTCTAGGCTTTGAGTAAAGCACAGAGCAACTCTTTGAAAGGTGTCATTTAAACTTTACTCTCCACACTGACAATGTCTGCTCTGATTTTTGGCTTCTGAGAATGGTAACCATCTAATTTTACCCATGTCTGTGGTGCCCAATTTTGAGATTGATGATTCTAGAACCATATAATCGTAGAATAGTTAGGGTTGGAAAGGACCTTAAGATCATCTAGTTCCGACCCCCCTGCCATGGGCAGGGACACCCTACACTAAACCATGCCACCCAAGGCATCATCCAACCTGGCCTTGAACACCGCCAAGGATGGAGCATTCACAACCTCCCTGGGCAACCCATTCCAGTGCCTCACCACCCTCACAGTAAAAAACTTCTTCCTTATATCCAATCTGAACTTCCCCTGTTTAAGTTTGAACCTGTTACCCCTTGTCTTGTCACTACAGGCCCTGAGGAATAGTCCCTCCCCAGCATCCTTGTAGGCCCCCTTCAGATACTGGGAGGCTGCTATGAGGTCTCCATGCAGCCTTCTCTTCTCCAGGCTGAACAGCCCCAACTTTCTCAGCCTGTCTTCATACGGGAGGTGCTCCAGTCCCCTGATCATCCTCGTGGCCCTCCTCTGGACTTGTTCCAACAGTTCCATGTCCTTTTTATGTTGAGGACACCAGAACTGCACACAATACTCCAAGTGATGTCTCAGGAGAGCAGAGTAAAGGGGCAGGATCACCTCCTTCGACCTGCTGGTCACGCTCCTTTTGATGCAGCCCAGGATACATTTGGCTTTCTGGGCTGCGAGCGCACACTGAAGCCGGCTCATGTTGATTTTTCCATCGACCAACACCCCCAAGTCCTTCTCTGCAGGGCAGCTCTGAATCTCTTCTCTGCCCAACCTGTAGCTGTGCCTGGGATTGCTCCGACCCAGGTGTAGGACCTTGCACTTGGCATGGTTAAACTTCATCAGGTTGGCATCAGCCCACCTCACAAGCGTGTCAAGGTCCCTCTGGATGGCATCGCTTCCCTGTGGTGTATCAACCGAACCACACAGCTTCGTGTCATTGGCACACTTGCTGATGGCACACTCAATCCCACTGTCCATGTCACCGACAAAGATGTTGAACAAGACCAGTCCCAACACCGATCTCTGAGGGACACCACTCGTTACTGGTCTCCAGCCGGACATCGAGCCATTGACCACAACTCTTTGCATGCAGCCATCCAGCCAGTTGTTTATCCACCGAGTGGTCCACCCATCAAATTGATGTCTCTCCAGTTTAGAGACAAGGATGTCATGCGGAACAGTGTCGAATGTTTTGCACAAGTCCAGGTAGATGACGTCAACTGCTCTGCCCCTGTCCATCAGTTTCGTAGCCCCCTCATAGATGGCCACCAAATTGGTCAGTCAGGATTTCCCCTTACTGCAGCCATGCTGGCTGTCACCAACCACCTCCTTGTTTTTCATGTGCCTTAGCATGCCTTCCAGGAGAATCTGCTCCAAGATTTTGCCAGGCACAGAGGTGAGACTGACTGGTCTGTAATTCCCCGGGTCATCCATTTTCCCCTTCTTGAAAATGGGGGTTATATTTCCCTTTTTCCAGTCGTTGGGAACTTCACCTGACTACCTTGATTTTTCAAATGTGATGGCCAGTGGCTTAGCAACTTCATCCGCCAGCTCCTTCAGGACCCGCGGATGGATTCCGTTAGGTCCCATGGACTTGTGTACGTTCAGGTTTTTAAGATGGTCTCGAACCAAATCCTCTCCTACAGTGGGCCTAGGGTCTTCATTCCCACAGTCCCTGCGTTCGCCTTCCAAGACTTGGGTGGTGCGGTCAGAGCCTTTGCCAGTGAAGACTGAGGCAAAGAAGTCATTAAGAACCTCAGCCTTCTCCAAATCCTGGGTAGCCAGTTCTCCCGATATCTTCCGAAGGGGGCCTACGTTGTCCCTAGTCTGTCTTTTACTCGCTACGTGCCTATAGAATCCCTTCCTGTTATCCTTAACATCCCTAGCCAAGTTTAATTCTAACTGGGCCTTAGCCTTCCTCACCTGGTCCCTAGCTTCCCGGACAGCATCCCTGTATTCTTCCCAGACTGCCTGTCCCTGCTTCCACCTTCTATAAGCCTCTTTTTTCCTTTGAATTTTCCTGAGCAGCTCCTTATCCATCCAAGGAGGTCTCCTGGCCCTCCTGCTGCACTTCCTTCTAGTTGGGATGCAACACTCCTGAGCTTGGAGCAGGTGATCCTTGAATAACAACCAAGAGTCTTGGGCCCCCCTGCCCTCTAGGGCTGTATCCCATGGAACCTTACTAAGCAGGCTCCTGAAGAGGCCAAAGTCTGCTCTCTTGAAGTCCAGGGCAGTGAGCTTGCTGCACGCTCTTCTCACTGTCCCGAGGATCTCGAATTCGACCATCTCGTGGTCACTGCAACCAAGGCTGCCCTGGAGCGTCACATTTCCAACCAGTCCTTTCCTGTTGGTGAGCACGAGGTTAAGCATGGCACCTCTCCTTGTCAGCTCCTCTATTACTTGCAGAAGGAAGTTGTCTTCCACACAATTGAGGAACCTCCTGGATTGCTTGTGCCGGGCCGTACCTTCACTCCAACAGGTGTCAGGGTGGTTGAAGTCCCCCATGAGAACAAGGGCCTGTGAGCGTGAGGCTGTTCCTATCTGTCTGTAGGGCACTTCATCCACAGATTCCTCTTGATCAGGCGGCCTGTAACAGATCCCTACAGTAATGTCTCCCATCGCTGCTCTCCCTTTAACCCTAACCGACAAACTCTGTTGACTGCTCACCCATCCCCAGAGTTCCATACTCTCCAGCCTATCCCTAACGTAAAGAGCAACCAGCAAACATGTCTAGAAGATAAGTACCAACATTACAGTTTCTGAGGAAGTTTAATAATAAGGTTTTCTGCTTTAAAATTGTGATTCAGAAATACCTATTCATACCTATAAAAAAGATAACATTTTTAAACGAAGATTCTATAGCAATAATAAGACCATAAAATACTGCTAAAATAAGGTAATCCATAGTATGTAACATAAAAGACAGTTGTGCAATAATGGTAGGACAATGAGAAGTAAAATAGATTGAACAGTTAAATCTTGAGGGGATATTTAATAACTAGAAAGCTGATAAAGTACTATTTACCATAATTACATATATGGTTAAACTTTATGTATATGTTTCAGTTACAATATCTCAAGCTAGTGAGAGAGAATCTGCTGCCAGACCATAACAGATTGTTCCCACAGGACGTCTGCTTCATGTATTTAATTTCTTTAAAAAAAGTAGGCAATACTTTGTAGCTATAAAAGTATGAAAGCATATAATTTTATTTGATATTGTGTCAAAATTAAATAGTTGTGCCACATTTTTTTCTTTTATCCCAAATAATATTTTAAACTGACGCAGTTCTGATGCATTAGTAAATTATCATACAGCCTTCTAGAACTATTGTAGCATTTAGAGTAGGAAAAGCACTGAAAGATTTTTGGGCTAGACACAGAACACTTCTTGGAAATTAAACATCTCACTGAAGTGGGATATATGCACTTACATCAAAGAAAGCTATGTACAAAAGCCATGTCAGAATCCATCAAGGGTTCACAAGGGCCTTTTTAGGCAACTCTAATTCCAGGCAGACCCATGCCCTTTGACTGATGGATGAGTGAATTACAGAGCAGGGCATCTGGGTTATCTAGACAGAGATGTTCGCACAGTCTGGCATGGGATTTAGCTGCATTTAAGCTGCAGGTGTCTTGTCTGTATGTTCCAGGGAAGACACTAGTGCTGAGATTCCTTGGAGTAAAGGTAGCACCATCGGCAGTATAGATATTTACACCTGAGCTAGTTCGCCTGCACTGTCTTTGTGGTCAAGGAACAAGCACTTGAATACAAGGATTCATTTATCACATCCTAATATAAACACCTGAAATAGGTAAAATTAATTTCTCCTTGAAAATACCTGTTTCCCTCACTGACTGTAAAGAGAGATTAGACATCTTGCTCATTTGTAGGTATTTGCTTTGTGTATACATTAAATTAAATTGAGTTAATTCTATTTGACTTATAAGCCCTAACTCAAATTCTGTTACTCAAACCCAAAAACTGGGCCCAACTACCCAAGCCGTAAGTGTGATCAAATGGGACCTAGTAAACAACAGGGCAATTATATTCTTTTAAATTAATAAATGAATTTTCAGAGCAGATGAAACTGGTGATGCTCTGCACTGTTTGCCTAATAACCTGAAGTGTTTGTAAGGCAAGGAGATATCTGGAATCCTGTGTGTTCACCCTGAAAGAAAGTTAAAAAACTGCCAGTCACTCCCAATAACAATTCACTGCTTAGCAGGTCTTGATTTAGCTTGGAGAAGGCTTCCTAAGCCTCCCCAAAGAAGCTAGCTTACTGAAGGCAAAAGTACAGGAGCTTTGATGCCACAAAGAAGCAAACAAGGAGCAGGATGATCCATAAGCCAGAGGTGAATACAGTCTGCTGGAAAGAAAAGCATAGACTGATGCCTCATGGGGGGATAAATTAGTAAAAGATTAGCAGGCTGAGTTTGTCACCAAGATTTCTGTCTATAGATCTGGGGGGCTGATTTCTAGGTTGGTGGTCAAACTTTCTTTCGCTTTCTGACTATGTCTGCACTTTTTACTTCTGTCTTATAGCTATCATTTTTGAAGGCTTATGTTCCATAGTGGGTGATTGATAGAGCAGAATGATTCCCACTCATACAAAAATGAGGAAGACACGTATCATCATGGCTGATAGCATGTAGACCAAGAAGGCAGATACAGATATTTAGGAAGAGTAGGGTAAGATATCAATGAAAGATCAGTTAACAAAGAAGCAGGTTTGTTGGGTTTTTTTTTCTTTAAATGAGAAAAACATTTCACACAAAACAGATGCAGTCAAATTGGTGCATTCAGGAGAGAAAGAAATTATCACAGTTCAGAAATTATGGATTTCAGGATATTGGCATTCCTGTTGTGTGCTGAAGGAGAAAGAAAGTGTCATCATTATTATTTGCTTGCACAGGTACAGGATTGGTTAGTGAGGCAGTAGTGATTTACAATCCTGTCAAGGACATCTTCAGCTCCTAATCAAGAAAAAATTCAATTTTTTCTGTACTCAGATCCATATTTCATTTTTTATAATCCTCCTCCACTTCTACACTGAGTACTCAGCCAAACTCCCACCTGAGCCCTTTAGGAGCTGGATAATGTAGGGGTGCTACTACCCCAATCACAGCTGTTAGAGAAATAAAAGCAGATCTCTATGTCCACAATACGACCATCACCCTATCACTGAGTCTTTCATTCACCTGTTGTCTGTGCACCTGACTGAACCAAAAATGTTTCCAAAATCAATGGGTTTTTTTTTGCAGAAGCTGAAAATGTAACCCTGAGTGACTCAGTCAATAAAAAATAACTCATCAAAGACCTTAGGTCAAAAACCTTAGGATTAACCATTTCATTAATTCTACTGTTTATGTTGATGATAGAAACCTGGCATTTGAATAAATTGTATTCACAGAAAGTCATGTTGTCTTCATTTTTTCAGTGCTAAGAAATGAAAAATCTTCTACTTTCACTTCATTTGCTATTTTGTTTTTTTGGTTAATCATTACCAGTGGTAAATATAAGTTGTGTTCTCAAACTGACACCAAATATGAACACAGAATTCTAGCAGAAGAATAATCTTTCTGGGCCTAAACATCACATTCCTAGTTTCTACCTCAAAGACCTGAAATGTTATCATGCAGGGTATAATGATATTGTGACACCTCTCATTGTTTCCTGAGTTACTGATTTCCAGAATATAGTTTTCAACTGTTTAGATGTGACCTAGATGCATAATTTTGCATTTAACTTGAATGGGTTCAGCTTGCCAAACAATCCAAATTTCTCTTTATAACTTCCTGGTCTTTATAATTATGTACCACTCTGCCAATCTCTGTCAGTAACATAATATATCAACGATGTTTTGATATTTACTAAGGCATATGGAAATGTTGAATAACATCTAGTTCCTAGTTCTTAAGACTCATATTTGAAACCATTCTTTGATAAAGGGCTCTTACTGAAAAAATCCCATAATCTGCAAGTGTTGTGCTAGCCAGTTCTTAATGTATTGTCTGCTTGTTAATCTTGCAGTGTATGTGCATTTAGGATACTTCAACCAAGCATTTTTGACACATGGACAAACACAGAGCTCCTTGAGGTCAAAGAAGATGCTAAATATTTTCATATGGGAAACACAGTGAACAATTAAACATCCACCTTACAATTAATGAAACAAAAGTTTTCACCCCATGATTACACCGAATACAGATTCAGGGGAATGTAACTGATTTGCATGTAGCTCTGCATCTATAAGAAAGGAGTTGGAAAACAAGCAAAAAAAATAGTACTAAGAGGAATGAAAAGGAGGAAAACCAGTGTCATCATGACAGAAACAAAACAGGGAGAGCTTTTTGAGTGATGTGCTATCTGGAAAGCTGGCATAAAACTGTGAGAAAGGAAATGCTGTCCTGTTGTTTAATTGTACTGTGTTTGGAGTAATGGAACCTCCGTGTACATTCTTTGTAAATCAAAATGATTTCAGTAAGAAAAATATTTAACTCCTGTGGCATAGGGGAGGCTAGAGTTTCTTAGATGAGGGCTGAGATCACCTCAGCTTGTTTTAACATGGAAGCAAGATAAGCAAGTGTCAGAGGGATTCATCCCGGTCCAGAAGTACAACAAAATTCTCAGAAAGCATGAAGTCAGAGTGATAGACTACAGCTATTCAAAGATGTTTTTTTCCTCAGTCTTGTAACTCCTGAAGTCTTTTGAGAATAAAGCCACTGTGAGTAAGAAATTCTTTTTGCCTAAGCCCGTGTTTTTGCTCTTCTATCATGTCATCCCCAAAGGTGTGAAACTGGAAATACAGGTTTTGTAGGGCTTTTGTTGTGATTTTCAACAATTTTATGACCTTTGTGTAGTGATAAACCAATATTTTTGTTTTAAATGTTCCTTTCTTAGTTTCCTTATATATATTTTTGCATTTCACAACTGCTATTTTGTATTAGTTATAATGTGTTACCTTCTTTTACCCCTCTTCTGGCCAAAATTAGTCAGTTATTCTGTCTTCACAGTAGAAGCAAAATATTTTAATCTTCTAATAATTATATTCTTAAATTAATAAAAATTATTAAATTAACCCTATTCTTCAGTTTAATTAAACTTTTTCTGCTTCCTTATTGTCTTCCAAATCAGCTGTTTATCCCCAACTTTGTGAAAATAGTTCTTTGGAAATCTAAGCATACATATTAGCGATTGGTCATTTGCTTGCAGACCTGCATATGACAAAAAGCTTACTCACAATAAGCAATAATAAACTAGCTAAAATCAAAAGAAGTTTCTAAACCATTCCAGTCATTAAGCAGTTTTTACCCTTTTATGTATCATTCTCATATACAAAGTAAAAATATCTTTTTCTGGATGTAATTTATTTTGTGACACAGTAATTTAGATATTCTCTACATATTTAACACCTGAAGGAGGTCTTGGGGCCCAGCCCCATGCTATTGACCACAAATATCCATAATCCATCAGCTCATAAAACATAATTTTAAAACATTTGGATTTTTTCCTGTCACTCTCCTGAAAGTTGTCAAGGACTTCTTTCTACTGGTTAAGATACACATAGAATAGAATCATAGAATAATTAGAGTTGGAAAGGACCTTAAGATCATCTAGTTCCAACCCCCCTGCCATGGGCAGGGACACCTTACACTAAACCATGCCACCCAAAGCATCATCCAACCTGGCCTTGAACACCACCAAGGATGGAGCATTCACAACCTCCCTGGGCAACCCATTCCAGTGCCTCACCACCCTCACAGTAAAAAACTTCTTCCTTATATCCAATCTGAACTTCCCCTGTTTAAGTTTGAACCTGTTACCCCTTGTCTTGTCACTACAGGCCCTGAGGAATAGTCCCTCCCCAGCATCCTTGTAGGCCCCCTTCAGATACTGGGAGGCTGCTATGAGGTCTCCATGCAGCCTTCTCTTCTCCACGCTGAACAGCCTCAACTTTCTCAGCCTGTCTTCATACGGGAGGTGCTCCAGTCCCCTGATCATCCTCGTGGCCCTCCTCTGGACTTGTTCCAACAGTTCCATGTCTTTTTTATGTTGAGGACACCAGAACTGCACACAATACTCCAAGTGATGTCTCAGGAGAGCAGAGTAAAGGGGCAGGATCACCTCCTTCGACCTGCTGGTCACGCTCCTTTTGATGCAGCCCAGGATATGGTTGGCTTTCTGGGCTGCAAGCACACACTAAAGCCGGCTCATGTTCATTTTCTCATCGACCAACACCCCCAAGTCCTTCTCTGCAGGGCAGCTCTGAATCTCTTCTCTGCCCAACCTGTAGCTGTGACTGGGATTGCTCCTACCCAGGTGTAGGACCTTGCACTTGTCATGGTTAAGCTTCATAAGGTTGGCATCAGCCCACCTCACAAGCGTGTCAAGGTCCCTCTGGATGGCATCCCTTCCCTCCGGCGTATCAACCGAACCACACAGCTTCGTGTCATTGGCACACTTGCTGATGGCACACTCAATCCCACTGTCCATGTCACCGACAAAGATGTTGAACAAGACCGGTCCCAACACCTCGTTACTGCTCTCCAGCCGGACATCGAGCCATTGACCACAACTCTTTGCATGCAGCCATCCAGCCAGTTCTTTATCCACCGAGTGGTCCACCCATCAAATTGATGTCTCTCCAGTTTAGAGACAAGGATGTCATGCAGGACAGTGTCAAACGCTTTACACAAGTCCAGGTAGATGATGTCAACTGCTCTTCCCCTGTCCATCAGTTACAAGTCTGCTTCATATTTCCAACCTGAATTTATGCTTGCTTTTCTTAGCTCAGGTTTTCTCTATATTTTTAATATAAAACTTGGCCAGTTTTAGGAAAGATAATTATGTTTAAGAGCATTTCTCTGTACCATGCCTATTTAATCCCTCTTAAATAGAGCTAAAACTGAGCTATACATTTAAAATGCTAGTAATACTTTCCCATATCTACTAAACATGCAACCATTGCTACACTTCAATGTATTGTTTCCCAATTTTGAAGTTGTATTACATTGGGGTCTCATAGTTATACACATAGGTTGTGTATCGTATCGTTCTGTCATATCCATCACTTCTGTACTCAGATGTTGAGTTATTATTAGTAGTAATTTTGAACTGCTGGATTTCATTTTTTTATCACAGAATCACATGGTAGTTGAGGTCAGAAGGTCTCTGTGGAGATCATCTCATCCAATCACCCTTCTCAAAGTTTCCTGGGACCATACCCACTTGGGATTTATATATCTATGGATATGGAGACTCCACAATCTTTCTGTGCAGTGCAACTTTTTCCAGTGTTTGAATTTCTTTTACACAAGTCTCCCAAATTGAAATACTCCACAACGATCCTTCTTCCTCCTGCCCCCATAGACTTTACAGAAAAGCCCAGAAGGCAGAATCTATGCTTCTCTGTCACAGATTTCAGAGCCATGCCTTTTGTGTTCAATATCTTTTGATTCTGGGATGCCAACAATTCCTTCACAGTGTTTTCTCTCTATTCTGTCCTTCCCAAGCAAGCTTTAACAGATGAATCAGATTAATTATATGAATCATTCTGCCAGATTTCACTTGTTTCAGTTCTATAAAATTTATTCTTTTCAGTGAGAATTTACAGTTCTTCTTGCTCTTTACCTCTAATTGACATGCAAGCAGGTGAAAAAATGTCTTGCCTTCATGGTTTTGGTCATTGTTTTGATTTGGTCATGGCATGCTGATTTGAATTACATTTGACTTATTAATGCCTCTTCATTCTGTTATTAATTTGATACTTTTTCTGTCACGCAAACAGAAGACAAGAAGTTCACTCCCCTCCCTTTGAGGAGCTGCATGCCATCTGAAATACATTGTCCTTTCTGTGGCCTTGATAGAGTCCAATATTTTGAAATAAACCCCTCTTTCAATACCTTACTAGCTCCCCATTCTCCATGACCTTCTGTTTTTTCCTTTCCATGATACCAGAAGATTGACTGCCAAGGCCACTTCAGTCTTTCCTCTTTTATGCCTATTCTTGGACCTCACTGCAGTTTGCATATTCTATCTATCTGTGGCATAATTGACTTCAGTGTATATCATGATCAGTAGAAACTTGCCGGACAACTCCATAATCCAGCCCAATCATGCAGTTACAATGGATCTTGTGACCACACTGTGTACATATATAAACAGTGCAGTTGTTTACATAAAACCAGTGAGAGGTAGATAAAATATTTCCTCTTCCGTAGAATTTTACAATGCAAAGATATCAAAAGCATAGTTTAGAGCACCTGTTTTATAAATGATAATATACAATAAACAAAAGCTCAGTTATACAAAAACTAATGGAAAAACTTGTTTGATTCTTTTCCAGGAAGGAAAAAAAAGAGGAAAATTCTTTAAAGTTAAAATCTGCCATGTGAAAATACAAAAATGACAATTGTTTCTTTTTACATTGACACAGTTGAAGTTTTTCTGTTTGGGTTTCAAATTTTTCTTTTCAGTTTGTTTACTGTGTTTTATTGAGTGTTTGTTAACCTAGCATATTTTATCTCAAAGTTTCCTACTATCCTACTGCTAGACAAAGCCCTGTTGATTCACTAGCCACAAGGCTATTAAAGTCTGCTCAAAGTGGATGCTAAAAGAAATGTTGTTAGTAATTTATTTACCAGTTCCTGATTTTTAAAAAGTTAAGTGAATGAAAAATCCTAGTGAGTCACAGCTCAGATGAAGCTGGGAAAAGCTCCATTGGCAATGTAATTACTGACAAAAGCCAACACACGATTGGTCGGGTTTTGAGAAGGACAAAATTAAAGAATAAAAGATGGAAAATTCTTTCAATAAAGAGAGGGGGAATAAACAAATAAAACCAAGTCAAAACCAGCAAGACTTGTGTTAGGATATGTGTAATAATAGCAAATAATATTTAAATGTTTAAAACCATAAAATTATTATCCATTTTAGAAGACAAATCCTAAATGAATATTGCAATTAATAGTATTAAATGTCTGCAAGTGATGGCAAAAGACAGAAAACCCCTTCAACCAACCAACCAACCAAGCAAGAAAACCTCAAACTCATATGTACTATACCAGGAGAAATAAAACAGTCCTTTTTTTTTAATTATTTTTTTTATTTTTATATCTGTAAAAAGTTCTAGAAATTCACAGAGCTATTAATTCCATGCACCCAGTAAGAGAGCTAACACAACATGTAGGGAGCAACTACTATATGAAATATTTCTCTAAGATTACGACCACTAAATTATATTATCCTGCTGTAATTTCAGACAGTGCAATCCTCCTATATAATAGGTAGAATATTTTAGATTTATAGTCCACTCAAACCTGTTTGCCTGGCCTAAGCACTAAAGCAAACCTTGGAACACATAGTTCCCAGCACTTAGCTACAACTAGGTATTTCTACAGCAAGTTAGATAGGAGCTTACATGCTTTTTTCGAATATTTGTTCAACCTGAGTGCTGTGGTAGGTATTCTGCCTAATACAACAACTATCATACCTAATGAGGACACTTCTTTATTTTGAAGTTCCTCTGTTATTAGATAAAGGCTTAAAACATATTGCTTCAGCTCTTAACTCCAGTTTGGGCTTCAAACTTTCCACTGATTTCCAAAGAATAAGACTGAAAACTCCTCTCTGGAAGTTTTTCTCCTGGAGAAATTTCCTAGGAATTTCATTCTTATTCTTTGCCAAGTGAAGATATTTCCAGATAAATAAAGTTTAATGTTTTAATGTAAAATACATAGATATCCTTTGAGGCAGATCCCAAAGCTCTTTTGCCTCTGATATGATGTCCTAATAACTATGCTAGGTAACCAGTATGTGCTGAGGAGGTAAGAAGATAAAATATCTCTTTTGGAGCGCAAGACTGCAACTCACACAGTATTTTACAGCAAAGAAACTGCCTTTTGTTTCACTTTGATTTTCATTATGTGTTTTAGAGACAAGGATATTCCCTGGAAGCTATAAAGCCTTTGGATTTTTTCATAACATCAGAAAAATCTCTGGATGTTTTGGAAATGAAGCAGAAGTGCATGATAACTCATGTATTCTCTAAGACTTCTGTCCATATGAGGAACTTGTGAGTCATTAATGTAAGGGGAGATGTGACAGTAAACTAATGACCATGTACTGTCTTCCTGTGTGGCTATGCAATGTTTGCAGAACACTTTGATGTAGTACTACTTTAAAAGCATAAGTTGCAACACACTGTGGATCTGTGGTTATGTTTTTAATGGAGAAGAATGTTTCCATAAGAATTTATTATGCTGTGGTAAGGTGGAAAAATCCATCAGAGTTTCTCCTCCTCTTCAAAAGACAGGAAATGTGTGATTCATGTGATTTTATTTCAGTTTGAACAGTCACCCCAACATCCCTGTGAAAATTTCTCTGCATTTAGGTTAGGATTTATCTGACCTACTTTGAACATATACATTTAATCATTGTAATCCTGTTGTCAACAACCCCCCCTCCCCCCAAAAAAAAGCATTTATGAAAGCATGGAAGAGTTCATGTCCAGTGCCTTGGCAAAGCAAAACACTATCTTAATAATCTTCAAAAGTAATCCTCATTTCAAGCAGGAGGGAAGGAGCAATCAGTGCTGAGAAAAAGTTGCTCTTTAGCTACATTTTACATTCATAACATTGTTCTCAAAATGAAAAAATGACAGATTTTAATACCTTTATGTGTAAGTGGTGGAATGACTTTAAGGAAAAAAAAAAATATTCTTAGGGTCTTCTCACTCATTCAAGGCTATAGTTCGGATGTCAATATTAGCCAAAAAATACACAGAAAATGCATTTTTATTTTAGGTTTAACCACATTGTACAATAGTTGGTAGCACAACACATATTTTCTCTTCTGTCCATGATCGGGCTCTTCTGTCATTTACCCAAAGGAAGCAAAGTGGGAAATTAAACTGTAATTAACTCCTTCCTCCCTCTGGATTAGGTAATGTGGAGTGTTTTGCCATGCAATGCATCAAATATCTGAGTCCTTCAGTGGACACTACAGGTATTTTTTACTGTATACATGGATTTTCAAAGATTTCTCATTGACATTCCCACACTTGTTCCCATCTTGTGAGATTACTACAACTATGGGAAGATTGTAGCCAACCCAAGATGGAAAAACTTTGCAAAGTATCAATGGTCTCTGGGTATCTACATCAAAGTAAGACTATGTTTATTATTTTTGTTTTAAGACATTACCCAAATGCTTTAAATCCAGACTAAATTATTACAATGCTAGACAATACACAAACATTCCCTGCCCCAAGAAACTTACATGACAGGAACACAAACACAGGAAAAAAATGATAGTGGTTAGATAAGGATTACTTCTTTCTTTCTAGACATTCAGCTATGTGGCTGAAGTACTCATAAACGATAAGTTTTAAATTAAATTTATGTTCCTAGTTGCTTACACTGTCGTTTTTCTTCTTCTCCATTACTCATTTGTTGTAAACGCTATGATGACATTCCCAGAATTGCCAGGGAGTTATCTTTGAAACAATATTTTATGACCCTCTTCTTCAGTCCTCAAAAACATACACAAGAGAGATGCAATCAAACTCATAAAAATACCTTAATTGTGCGTTCACTTAAATGACCTTTGATATCTTCAAAATGAGGTTCAGGCGTTTGCGTGTTATTGGATCTGCTTACAACATGCACCACAAAAAGCTTGTCAGGTGTATGATGTGGGCTTTGTTTATTTTTAAAGTACTGCTCATAAAAGTAGGTTCGTGCTTGACAAAAGGCAAATTACTCAGTGTTAAAAAGAGAAGACCCAACCAATTGGGAGTTGTAGAAAATACTTTTGTTGCTTAAAAAGGACACCCAGTTGTAACTAAAACATTTATTTTCTAAAAGGAAGTACTGATAAAGAAGTTATTTTAAAGGACAAAATTTCCTAGAATCACACACACAAAAAACTAATAAAAACTCTATATTAAATACAATAAGCTTTTTGAATCAGAGACTGTTTCCCTTGTTTCCTCCATATTTTTTTCCCTCTTTACAGAAGTACTTGGGCTAAATAGATTGGCTGGATTTCTCTTGGAAAAAAAGAATTACCCCAAAAAACTAAAGCAAAACAGATCTTCCATAAGACTTTGTTAATTCAAAGAAATACCTTCCTGTGACATAATTCTCTAGTCTCAGTTTTCTGGGTGTCATATAGGGGAATGTAAGCCTAATGCAGTCAGTACAGCAGACAAATACATATCAGACTCTACTTTTCTCACTTACATGTGAGAAGGAATTGTCCTTCTGTGCATATTAAAGGTATGACAAATCATGAAATCTGGACTTTACATGTCTACATTGCTCATCCAAGGATCCTGTAATTCAGATAATGCAAGCTCATCTTTGCTCTGAGACTAAGTACAGGCATCCTACACATCTCAACAGCCTTCAGGGAAGGACCTGTCTAGCATTAATGATGTAACATTGCTGAAGGGGCTGATACAAGAGGGTGGAGGACTCTGTGTGATCAGCATCACCAAACATTCACAAAACAGAGTCAGACTTGGATGCATGCTGACAGGTGAATAAGCCTCATCTTTCTCCTTATCCAGGTTTCCGAGTTCGAATGCGGACCTTCACCGAAGCATCTTTGGCAAGAAATGCTGCCTTGATCCCATACCTGCCCCTGCACTTGCAGTCTAAGACGTATGGCCACCTTCCTAAACAAAACAGCTCTAGGACAAAAACTTGAATAATAGAAGTCTTTGTTCTGTGTCTTCACATTGTTTATCTGTTGACTTATTCTTTGGCTGTATTCTGGACTACTCCAAGCAGCTTTCCTCAAAATAATACCTAAGCAGAGACCAGTGGATATTTAGGCATATCTCTCAAAAGACAGTCCAGGATAAGTCTATCTCATATGTTGTTCTCTCCAGCCACAGTTGTTCTTCAGCTTTATCCCAGGAAACTTTGCAGCCTTAGTAACCTTCAAATCCCCTTGTGCGACATCCCACAGTAGGTAACACAGGATCTTAGTTTTCCTATTATGGGAATGCCAGCCTCTCTGCTGAGTTGTAGCAAAGCCGTTGCACTGTTTAAAGCAGTGTAAGTTGCCAAGGGATGCAAAACACATGGATTAGTGCCAGACCAGTAGAAACACCACACCAGGCCCTGAGGAACTCCAGAGCAGAGGGCTCCATGGTGAGGACACAGAACATTTGCTCATCCTAAGTACTATAGATACAAGATTCTTCGTCCTGTTTGCCTGCAGGGATAGCTATTGGTCCCTCGTCTTGTTTTATTTAGCAGTATTGATCTAACCAGACTGTCCTTTGAACTAAGTGCTTGAGTTTTAACATTGTTAATAAAGAATATCCTGAACTGCTGGAAAAAAAAATAGGAATAAGGCCCAAGCCCATGTGACTTGCTCTATGCAGGAAGCAGAGTAAGGCAGAATGACTGAAGAGCTGAAAACCAGTGAGACTGTCATTGCTTTCAGCAGTGTGCACAGAATAGGAGATGGCATGTACTAGTAAGCAGAAAGAGCACTCAGAAGAAGGTCTGCACCATAAATGAATTCTTGCTTTCATTGTTGTTTTTGAGTATTTATTTTTTCCTTTCATTCTAATTTGAGGGTAAAGAGGGCAAACTACTCAGTAGCATCTTGTAACTATTTCTAGTAAAGGCACTGAAGAGTATCTGTATGCTGCTATAATGAGTGTACCATCTCTGAGAATTATGAAATTGCCACTTCAACAAAATGCAACACTGCTGCTGTGAAAAGTTTGTAAGCATGACAGTTCACTCTGAAATTAATGCAAATGGCTTTTGTGTTCATTAGGGAGATCTCTCTATATATCTTAATTCATATATCAAACTTAGGTAGTTGATACAGATACACCCATCAGGCATTCCTCAGTGCTTTTCAAACCTTCAGAGAAGTAGTCTAACTACATTACTGAATTAAGATTTTGAAGTCATTATGTTGGGAACATATGAGGAAAAAAAAACCAAACCACATTTAGAACTATAATGAAAGTAAAGGAATTTTAAAGGTAATTATAAATAAGCACAATTTATTAGAAATAGCAAACTTCATACATGCAAAAATATAGATTGTAATAACTGAGCAATTAGGGGATTACTGCTAAAACAAAAGATCTGTTTTAGCTCCTGTCGGCAAAAGGTTATAACATTGAAACTGTGAATAAAAAGTGGGGAATTTCCAGACTGTCATTGTAGGGTTTTCTAGGTGGATTTGGGCCTGCAATTGGCCAGTTGAAAGTAGTTTGCCAACAGCATCATTCAGTATTCCATAACCTCTTGAAACAAAAAACAGCTCTCCATATGGGAGAGAATAATTCTGACACCACAGGTGCTGGACTGTAAATTTGTTGTTTATGTGAGTAAAGAAGTAGCACCTACCTTCCTTACCCTAGAGAGATAATCCTGATTCTGTATGTGTAACATCTGTATCATTAATACAATTCATAGACATACCTAAGTGAGTTTTTAATTGACTAGCTGGTGTATAATTTGTGTATTGTCGTAGTACAGAGCTCAGCACTGGCTGCAAAACCTGACCAGGAGCCTGCGTAGATATGTGGATTTCTAGTGCATAGCCACAGACTGCAGTGTAGTCATTTCTGATTGCTGCAAGATAAACAAGGGAGGAACTCTATAAATCCTGTTTTACAGCCAGACGTTCTAAAACGCACATAACCATCTAAAGATACAATTACATAATGCAACAAGTCAGGCAGTGGGATTTTCATAGGCATCTACATAACTAACATCCAGTTTGTAAAATTTCTAAAATTGTAATGCATACCCATTTGTATCATGATAGTTTTAGAAATCTCATGTGTGGAGTTACAAGATGCACCTCTACTGGGAAATTAAGCAGTGTCTGGAAATGTTACTATGTCTGTTTAGAGCAGTTTCTGACAAGATTTTGGCTAATCTAACTAGCACCCTACATATTAATTTGTAACCTAGATATTAATTTGGGGGTTAGCTAAGTCCAAGGACCATTACCAATGGACAGTCTGTAAACATCTACCCTGCCTTAGAGAAAAAACCCCAATCTTATTAGCATAGATATGGGTGTTCCATGCCAGAGGGCCTCAGTTCCCAGGAAAATGCCTGCCCACCTTTAATTTATTTAGATGGCTGTAACCTAGATGTACTTGTGCAAAAGGTCACCTAGGAAGTCTGTGGCAAAGCCACTGATTCTGCCATATCTTAGAGGGTGTAACTCAAAAATATAAATGATACAATAAAATCACAGTAAAACTTGTTTCCGAAAGTACAACAATTTTTAATACTAGGAAATATTGTCCTAGTAGACCGTTAGAATAAGAGAGAAATTGTAGGCAACAAGCACTGTAGAAGACACACAAAGGAAGACCTTGTGATTAACAGAGGAGTTTCAAAATAACATTTCTACAGGGGTACTTATCACAGAAAAGGATGGTAGAAGGAAGGTAGACTATGTTGAAATCCATTTGTTTAAGTGCCTGCAGCTATCATTTCAAAGCAAATGAAACAATAATAAACCGAGCATTTGAAAGAAAGATAATCTGTATCCACAGCATTTTAATAAACACTAATCACAAAAAACAATGCAGGTACATTGGATCTGTTTTTCTACTAGTTTTCCTACTATTGTTCTCCCTTTCTTTTCTTTTACCTCCCTTTTCTATCTTATACTTGATGGAATGATCTGTAGCTCCTAATGTTTTAATTTCTGAACTTTTGTCTTTATTTTTCTTTCAAAAGCTTGGTTTTAAACTTAAAAATTAATTTTCTCACTTGTATTATCAATACTACCATCCCTAACACCTATAAAACAGCATATCTCTTTGGTTTTTTTCTGGTTACAATCAATAGGTCAGAACTGCTAATTTTATTCAGTCTTAGGGTGACTGAGAAGGATGGTACTTCCCACCATGAAGTCTGGGAAGGAGAAAGTGGATCAGTAATAAAAGTCAGGTAAGTTTATTTTAAAAGTATACTCTGTCTCCACCCTTTATTAAAAACACTGCTAGGTAAGTAGAAGATCTAATTTTTCAGATATTTACCAAACCCATGATTATTTCTCCAGGCAATAAAAAAATTTCAGCAAAGTCAACATTTACTGGAAAGTACAAATAATTTTCCCTTCCACAAATATGACTGTGTGTCAGATAAACCACTGAAATTTAAACATAACAAGTTTTCAGACAAAAAATGAAAAAATAAAAATCTGAGTCTAACTTAATGCACATTTGTTATAACTATGTAGGAATGCAAAAGAATAATTTGGCTACTGGATAAAAAATACAAGTAGAGTAAAATTGTTTACTGTGATTTTCGGTCGAATAGGTTTCTGGTTTTAAAAAGTGAGCCAGGTGTCTCCAGAAGCAATTTGTTGCATCCTAAGGTAGAAGCCTGAGTGAGAAGAATTGAATAATTTTATGGATGTATCTGTCTCTTTACTGCAGAAGATGCAGTTCTTGATATTTAACTCTTCTACAGCTAAAACCATGTGGCTGAGTCCAATGCTACAGAACAGAGGTAGGATATTAGAATGACAAAAACCAGGAAGGATTCCAGATCACCCTTTCAGCCACTGCCTCTTCCCTGTCCCCCCACCCCAGCCCCTGCCTCCCCCAGCCCAGGTCAGCTCAGAGCTGGCACTGAGGTCATACCTAAAAAGAAGGAAGTAATGTAGGCTTGGCCTTGAATCTACCCAATACAAGAGCATATATGAAACCATTTTCCCTGATATCTTAACATTTCCATTACAGTATTATTTACTATGATGCTACCAGATGATTAGGTAAAAACAGGATCCATATGTGCTAGTGTCTTGGTTTTGGCTGGGATAGAGTTAATTTTCTTCTTGGTAGCTGGTACAGTGCTGTGTTTTTGATTTAGTCTGAGAATAATGCTGATAACACACCGATGTTTTAGATGTTGCTCAGTAGCACTTATCCTGATCAAGGACTTTTCAGTCTTTCATGCTCTGCCAGTGAGGAGGGTCACAAGAAGCCAGGAGGAAGCAGAGACAGGACACCTGACCCAACCTAGCCAAAGGAGTATTCCAAAACACAGCACGTCATGCCCAGCATATAAACTGGGAGGAGTCACCCAGAAGGCACTGATCGCTGCTCGGGTCAGGCTGGGTATAGATCAGCGGGCAGTGAGCAATTATATTGTGCGTCACTTGTCTTTCCTGGGTTTTATTCCTTTGTCCCTTTTTCCTATCACTATTTATTATCATTATTAATTATTATTACAATAATATTTTACTTTACTTCAGTTATTAAACTGCTCTTATCTCAACCCACGTGTTTTACCTTTTTTCGCTGATTCTCCTTCCCATCCCATCAGGGAGAGAGTGAGGGAGCAGCAACATGGTACTTATTTGTCAGCTGAAGTTAAACCATGACAGCTAGACATAGTATAAAATAAAAAATGGATCTTCTCCAAAGGCCTTTTAGCCTTAGTAATAGACAGACAAAATAAGGAAAAGGGTTATGACCCAAAAATGGAGGCAATAATACTGTTAATTCCTAAACTGACTCGATAGATTTTGTTTGAAGGAGATAGCTTCAACTGAAAGAGCAGAAAATTACAATAAGACCTGAATGGGGAAAAAAAAAAGTTCGATGGGCAACCATAGGATGCCAATACAATAAAACCACTAACAATGGATGGACAGAAATGGTGACCTGGTGTAGAGAAACAGCTACACATTTCATTATAATTCTAGGAGCCACTGACTTGTCTGTTTGTTTTTAGTTTTATTTCTGTATTTCCTCTAATATGAAAGTATTTCACATGTTTCCTATGTGAAAGTATAAAAAAGGAATCATGACATAGATTTGAATGCCCCCAAAATGTGTGTTAGAGGGTTTTTTCCTAGTTTTAAAAGGAGATTTTTTAAATAAGAAATTTTAAAATAAGCCCCACTGTACATTGCTGTCAGTGCAAAAGTTTTGTATGTCTTTGTAGCTACATCAGCTTCAACTTCTGTATGTTAGCTTGTACTCCATGTTGATATTTCAGCAAATGACCTGTATCACAGCTGTGGTAGGCAGATTCTTACATATAAATTAACACTGTTAATGTCAAGTGGTCAAGGTTCAGTGCTGACCATCATTTCATATTATGTCATGTAAAGACTTCAAATATCATGTCCCTATGTTGCCTGTTTTTATTGACAACCAAGCATCCTAAGCATTGTAGCATTTTGTCAGTTCAGCAGATCCAAAGCCATCCATCACTGCTGCTGTTTCTGTCATATGCATTTAACTTCAGCATCAGCCAACAGTCTGCAGTGTTGGTTACTGATCAGTATCATCGCAACTGTCAGATGGGGAGTAAATGTTTTTTTTTTCTCTCAATAAAAGTTGGTTAATGTAATGTTTGATATAGATTATTTACTTAACAGGTTTTCTACACCATACTTGATATTTGAGTATGGGAATTTTTCCAGCACGATCTTTCATCATTCGTTTACGTTTTTAACATCTTTGTGAACACTTTAAGCACCAATACTGCGTGTTCCAAGGGTGTTTCTTTTCTTCTTCCTAACAGTCACAATCCAAAACCCATGAGCTTCCTGAAATCAAGGAAAGTGGTTCAAGAGATCCTACAGTCTTAAACACAACTGATTTCAAAGACAGGTAAGAAGTCTATGGAAATTTCACTGAAGTATTGGTATGACAATTTATTTTGAGTTCAAAGGCAAGATTCTTTTTTTATTTTTCTAAGATGAATGAAAATTATTTAGGAAAGTACCTAAACAAAGTTTAAATCCTATTGATCTCAGATTGTGATCTAACAACCTTCTAGAATAGGGTGGAAACAGTATTATTAACTAGCAATGTTGATGTACCACTGCTTTTCTTATTTTTTTCAAAGGCAATTTTTTCAAAAGCCTGCCCTTCAAACTCCTTCTAAAACTATCAAATGAAATTGTAGAAGGGAGGACTGACTCAGAACACTGATCAGCTGGACTTATTTAAAGAGGTGGCTCAAAATTAAAGCTCTAAAACATAAAATTCAAGGATTCTTGTGCTGTAAAAGGATACTGGTAAAGGTAAACAAACACTGAGAAATGTTATGCAGCTCTGCACAAAGCCAAAATGTACCAGGGACTAAGGTGGTGCTCACACAGTAATATGCCCGTGATCTGCAGACACAAAGCCCAGTCACTGAGAACCCAGGGGTTTTTATGTTTGTTTTGGGTTTTTGTTTTTTTATTTGTTTGTTTGTTTTTTTTAATAGTTGCATTCTTGTAAGTGAAAGTTTTTTTTAAAAATCCAGTCATTTAAAACCTAGTGTTGTTGCCCATAACTGAAATTCTAACTGGAATTATTGTCAAGGTTTCAAATCGAGCAATGCAATTCCCCCTACCTGAAGAACCTGTGTATATGTATGTGTATGTGCATGTATGTATACACACAGACACAAACTGAATACTGAATAAGCATATACCTTTGAAATTCAAAGCAAAAAAAGAAAAAAGCATACATTATGAATACGAAAAGTCTGATTTCTTAACCAAGGCTAAGACAAACAGGAAGAATAATGACTACTGTTCTCTAGACAGATTTACATATTTAGTGTATATATGGATCAGAGAAATTGTTGGTCTTCCATTTTAACATAATAAGAGAAATTTGAGTTTTCTTATGTTCTTCATTGCAACCTTCAAGAAGTGGAGAACTATTAAGTTTCACAGTAGACAGCTGTTACTTCTAGCAGAATGACTGGACTGTGATATTTGCCATTTAAAAAAAAATCATAAACACAAGCTGAAAATGAAAGATGCTATGGAAATAAAATGAAGATCCTCACTTTTTCTCTCCCTGAATTCACTTTTCTAATATGATAAGATATAAAATTATTTTAAAAGAAAAATAATACGATAAAAAATCCCTCAATCTTCATAGATACTTCTAATGCTACATTAATTAACTTTAAAATAATGGTACATTAGTTAACCACCATATTGCAATGGAATTTCCATGGATACACATATAATGTGGATATCAATAATATGTTAGTTCATCATGATTAATCTTTTAACAATTAACATGAAGTGAATGGATGAATGACCGATTAGTCATTTATTAACAAAGGAAGATGTGCAATTATGTCCTTTCTGTACTAAACAATTTTTTGTTGAATTTTTTTTTTTGCTTACAGTAGCAAAAAAGATAACAGGTAAAGGTTAATGTTATGGATTTTTTTTCAATTTCAAGTCATCTAGTTTTAAGATGTATCAGCACATATGAGAACGTTGTAAGATTTGTCACTTGTTTTAATTAGAGAGCATGGCTATTTGTATAAAATAAGATTGAATCAATAGAGGGTGAAAACCATTCTTTTATACATTAAACTGAATAATTCCATTTTTTTTAATTTTCTTTTTTTTTTTTTCCTGAATTATTTGGACCCTCAAAACCTGACAAATATTTCATAGTAAGCAGTGCATAGTTGGTGGTTCTGAAATTAGTGATGCAAAACCTGACTTGTTTTACCTTAGTTAGAAAACACAAGTTGCCTAATTGATGGTTCTAATTGTCTAATACAAGAAGGGTCATAAAAAGACTTAGGTGACTAAAGTGGGATTTAATTAGAATGTAGGCTTTTGCATCTAAATTGTGATATTGAAGTCCATGTTCATCCACTGCTTAAACGAGAGGCTCCACCCAGAGCTCAGGGCTCTGATTGTAGAAAACTTATAGTTTTATATGAAAAAATACATCCTAAGCTTCACATTAGTCCTTTAGTGCTGGTCTGTTTATTGGAAGGAGTTGAATGCTAATAAAATTGACCTCTGTGAATTACCTTAGTTGTGGAACAATTCAATAGAGAGGAATCATTTCTACACCCCTGCCTTCAGTGCTTTTCTGCTCTGGGAGAACCTAGCCTACTTGTCAGTATAGTTTGAGCAAAAGTTACTCTACTCCTCTTCTAATCACCTCTTCTAATGTTAATTGTGTCTCACTGAGAACAGAGCTTTTAAATTTAAATTTTCTCAACTTCATAGGCATATATAGAAAATAATAATAAAAATCAGAATTTCTTTTAATGAGTGGGGTTTTTTTAAATCTATTGTTTCTTTTTCATTTATTGTTGCTCTAGGATATGTCCCATTTGATCCATATTTAGATGAATTTTATTATGTATGTCAATCTATAGTATCAGAAAAAAAAATACTAATTTCATTAGGTGTTTACTTTCCAAAGATGAATCATGGTTTTCAGCGATGGCTAGGGAGTAGCACCATGGTGGAAGAAATGTATGTGATAGTTTATTTTCTGAAGTGTTTAATATGCTCAGTTTCATCTCAGCAAAAGCTAGAAAAATAACAACCATGCAACAAGGAAAAAAAGACCACAGAAAGAAAAGGAGCCTGATAAATCTGGTATGTACATTAAAATAGTATTGAATTTGCCTCAACAGAATTAATCCACTTTTGACAGATGAAGTATCATGTTATCAATAAAAGTGCAATTGCTATTAATAATACCTTATACTCCTAGAGAAAATTCCACCAAAAAGTTTCACATGAGCATGATTATTGCCAATTTATGAGATGACAAATTAAGGTTTACATAGAAGCCAAACTTTCAAAAGAATTTCCTGTTTAGCTGGTGATAATTTTTATGGCTCCAGCAAAACAAACCAGTGTATAGCTTATCTGAAAATCAGTTCAGAAAAGACTGCAGAGTAAGCCTGGTTACATGCCAGATTCTGCCTGAAATTTCAGGACTCTGTTTTCCAGCTGAAGACTCTGTGGGACATTTAGTTGTGCATAATGCACATTTCAGGAGAAAAGCCAGCTGTTTTTTCACCACTGGGAGAATCTGGGATGTACTAGTCGGAATGACTAGTGAATAGTGAGGAAATGGGAGGGTCAACTATTAACACTAGTTATCTTCAAGTGTCTCTGTGAAGGTGTTAAGTACTGTCTCCCTTTCACTGATGAGAACAGCAGCACAGACTAGTCTGCATGGATGATCCTGAGCTCTTCCACACACTGGTCATACCTGGCTGTATCTAAGACAGCATTGATCCAGAAGCAGCACAGCAGCACAGTAGAGCTCAGAACTGGTTTTTCATCTATGCAGGCATACTACATGATTCACCTGGTTGCAAAGGCAGTCTTTTAAGGCAAGCCTCTAATGCCTCTGTGCAGTGTCCAGCACTATGTGTCATTCTCCAAGCAACTTTTTCAAATTTCCCAGGGTAATTTACAGTTAGTTCTTGAAGGTGATAAAATCTGAGTGGACAAACTCGTTGGTATTTGGGAGAAAAAGGTATTCAGGATAGACAGCAGTCTTACACAGATTATTATTTCAGTCAAACTTCGGGAGTAACAGTTGAATGGAAAGAGTGGTAAGACACCTCTGTCTTGAATTTGCTACTCTTGCTTGTCAGTGCTCTTATTTTATGGTGTGCAGATGCCCGATGAGGTTTACCCTGGCAACTTTGAAGTTTTCTGTCTGCTGATACCTGAATTCTGTGGAAAATCCAAGTGAGTTTTCACTGCAATCACAGCAAAACCGAGAATTTATGATTTTCAAAGCCAAGAAAAAGAGCTATATTAGGAATACTTAACCAAAATCTAAGATAAACTTTTCATGTGAGTGGGATGTCCTAGTTCTATCTGTGTTACTATAGCAACCAGCTAATTATTCCATCTCCTCCTCCCCTGCCCTTTTGTGCAAGGAAACTTCTTTTTTTTTTTTTTTTTTTTTTTTTTTTGCATTTAGTATTTATTCACCATCCAAGACCTATGGAGAGGTGGCATAATTGTTTGGTGGTGCCAGCTTTGTGTTCTGAACTATTTTTGCAAAAAATCTAAAGTTTTCAAAATCGGAATACAAATCAAGAAGTTTACAGATGAAGTAGATCAGTCCCTTTTTGGAACACATGCTCAGAATGCTTTTTAAGACATTGTCTGAATTGATAATAGTAATGACAATGATGCACCTTCTGATTTTGCACAGAACTTTGTTTTGCATCATATTTTCAAAATCATCAGGATTTTAAGTGTAAGTGTAATCAGAAAAAGCGTTACTAATTTCCAAGTTCCTTTTATTAAAGCTTGAGAGTTTGCTCATTTATTTTCTCACTATTTTGGAGGAAACAAAATTCATCATCCCTCTGACTTTCTGGTGTGGATTTACTGGAGGAAAGAGAAGGTGTTAGTGGGTTAGTAGATTCACTCTTCCCTGGCAATTAGCTGCCTGTTGGTTATCTGCAGAGCAGCTCTGCTTGGTGCAGCGGAGCAGGCTACCTCTTATGGTAGCAGAATCTACATGGCACAGCTTTTGGCCCTGCTGCTTTGCAGTCTTCAAAACTTTTGAGAAAAGAGTGCAGATGTTCTTAATGAGATATGTTTTGCATCCTGTATATACACAAGGAAGCAGAAAACTATGCAGTTTCCTGCTATCAATCAACAAGCAGCCTTGATAAAGCTATTGCAGAGAGATTGGCTTGCTCAGGCCTGCTTAATGTCATGGAAGTGCAAGCCATTTTATCACTGACTTATTGTGAGTCTCCCTTTAGATGTCTTTTTGGAAAAGATTACTCTTTTTTATTTAATTTTTATTAGCAGTTAAACTTTGTGAATATGATCAAACTTCTTCCTGATCAACTGCTTGGTGGCCAGTTTTAATTTGCTTTACTTAAATATCAGATACGGTGAAATGTGATGAATAAAGTTAAGAATTGCACCTACTTAGACTGAATTAAAATTTAGCTTAAAATGTAATAGTGTTCATGAAGAATTTCAAAATTATCTGACAGGAAGAAGAGACTGTTGTTCTAGTTCTTTAATTGGAAGCCCATATGCTTGACTGAGGGGTAGATGAGGAAAAAGGAAAGGAGTCTTGACTGAGAAATTTCCCTTTCTTTCTACTTGCAGGCTACCACTGGAGGAAACAGGAGAGGTAAAGGGAATAGATATCCTGTGCCTTATTTACATATAAGACTGGTGTTTGTTGGACAGCATCTCTTCTCCTGGGATATCAATGTGAAGTGAGAAACAAATGTTCAATTGATTGTTTAACAGCCTTGTCTCTGCTCAGATGCCACTATCAAAACGTGAAGCAGGAGCATAAGTAGCGGCAGAAAAAGGCTAAGTCATCTTCTAGTTGTTGAAAATGTCTAGTATTTATATATGTATTTCCCCAAACCCCCCCCCCAAATTCAAATATCCAACCTTTCTATCTCTACCGGATGCCACAAAGTAATAAGGTGCCCACATTTACCAATCTGACCTATCTGTTCCATGCAGGGCTCTAATCATATGTCAGGGAGGGAGAAAAAAATGCCCTTCTTAGAAATTTACCTCAGAATTTTTGATTTTACGATGCAGATCTTTCTTCTAATGTGTTCTTGTGGTTTCGTTGGGTGAGACAGTACTTAAAGAATATCATGCTAAGTTAGTGACATTTCCTTGAAGTTGTCTGCCTCCCTGCATAGATAATGAAACATTTCATCAGCTTCCCCACAGGAAACTGATCTTAACTTTTAACCTCCTCCTTTTTGATTTTTTTTTTTTCCCCTGCTAGGACAAAGCAAAAAAAGAAAATATCTTTAAAGTATTTGTTCAATGTAAACATTAGCTTGCCTTTCTGTAAGTTTCACAGCTTTCAGTTTCACAGAATCCGGATTTGAAAAAGAAAAGTCTGACAACATTAGGGGAAGGACAAGGCAATAACTGTCACATGCTGCATTTGCACATGGGTGAAAACTGCTTTCAGTTCTGTTGTCAAATAATTTCCACCTTGAGTATATAGGTAACTCTATAGACAGTTTCAAGTATTGTTTTCATGTAGTTTTTAAATGAAATTTATAAAGTTGTAACAGAGGTATTGCTGTATTATTTGCAACTTTCTGATGGAAATAGATCTCCATGAACAGATGGAACAATTTGAAGGGTAGGAAGATAGTATCGGTCAGAAGCTTATATATATGTAATACAAGACGTATCTTTGATACACGATGTTAGCTGCAATACCCTTATTAAAACCCGAGGTATTCATTTAGTTAATGGCACATAGGCAGTAACTGTATAGGATACATTTTTCTTTCCGTATTCTCATGTCTGGCTTTGAAGAATTATCTTGTGGTTTGTCTTAGCAAGCTTTGCAGTGTCTTATTCAGTCTGACTTTTTATTTCTTGATTTTTAATTCTTGACCTCTTAGGAAGTTTCTGCATTTTTTTTGTGTACTTTCCTCTGCTTTTTGCTCTCTTGCATTTTCCTGATATCACTCTTAAAATGGATGCCCACATCAGTAGGCCAAACTCATCTTTCTCCAAATTCATCACCCTTCCCAAAACAATACCATATCTCCTCTCTGTTTTTGTTCCTTACTGAACTTTTTTTAGGAAATATCTCCTATTGAAATCCATAACTTGTTTTACAAGTCTGGGGTTTTTTTATCTTTCAACTTAATAGACAGAATGAATTTCTGATTACTCCATACATGTTCTAGATCAGCTATTCTATCAAATACTAATTAGTTTCAAATTTGCATGTAAAATAAAATGACCTTTTGCTGATTCTGTTGCTATTTGGTGAATAAATTTGCTAGCTATCACATTGAGCTGATACCTGCTGATAACAATGGCATTCATTCTCCAGTTTATGTATGGGAAATGCATTTTTCTTGTAATATGGTGTAATACGGCTATGGGAAATACTTATTTCTCCAGCAGTGTTACAAAGATCATATAATCAAGTTTGCTGCTGCAAGTCTACAGCAAAACCCAAACAATATGTGGTAGAATGTCTGCAACTTTTGCTTAGTGTAAAGTTTGAATAAAATATGTATCTTACTCATACAATAAAACTCTGATATTGAAACACATATTTATCCAGTGTTAAGTTGTCTCAGAAGCTAAGACATCTAGTCCTGTCCATTTCAGTTTTATTGATAAATGCTAGATGCTATTTTATACATTTTAGGGTTGTGGGCCATGGAAACCAAAATTGTCCTAAGCTAAGGTTTCAAAGTATTCCATAGCCTGTGTAGGAACATTTTAAGACAGACGCTGCCTATTGTCCTATTTGTTAATAGATATGTAACTTCTTTATGACAAATACAGCAGTTGTTTATTTAACATATGATTGAATATAAATAGGAAATCACCTGAAATATCCCAATGAATTTCAGTGCAGACTCATCAAATGAGATGGAAACATATTTAGTATGTTGTCAGCATTTTTAAATGACGTTTAAGTTTGCATGTGACAAAATTATAAAACTACTGAATCCACAGAACAGACTTTGCTAACCACAGCTTTTTGCTTTCTTACAGTTTTAAACAAAATACTTAATGTTAGCATGGATTACACAAACGCTTTATTATTTTCTTTTTTATTATTATTATTATTTGATAAAATACACCTCTTTTTCCAAATTAATATTCACAAATTAACATAAATGCCAATCCTTTTACAGGAATTGTCCCAGTTTCAAAGAAATTTAAATGTTTCACAGCAATTTAGGTTAATATAAACTGGTTGTTTACAGACAAACTACAATCCTGCAAAGGGCCTTGCAACCTTTTTCCTTTCTCTTTCCATCTGCAGAAAACAAACCCTATGCTTAGGAATTGAGTTTATTTTTTATTGCTGTGCCCAAGGCAAAATCTCAGATTGGGGTTCACAATCTCAGAAGACAGACAGATTTAATATATTTGTCACTACCTTGACAGGGTGAAAATATTGCTCAAATTCATGTGTAAGAGATGAGCCTTTGTGAAACAGGTGTAATCCTCACAGTGAAATGTTTTTCAGACACTCAGTCATCCATGTTCAGATTAGAAGACATAAGCATTTATTCTAATTGGCCTAACTGTGGTCACTACTTTTACTCAGAAGTTTCCATTTGCCTTATATTACTCAACCCAAAGTTATGTGGGTATTGTACCCTGTTTACTGAGTTTGCTTGTTTCTAAATAATTACGGTATTTTTCTCAAACATAAAAATACACTTAAAGGGACTGGGAATGGAAAGGATAAAATTCTTAACTACGGTAAATAGCAGTAATAAAAATATAGCTGTAGGCTGATAAAAATGGGGTCTTTTTGAAGATCAAACATAGTGTCATATTAGTAAGTATCAGGTGAGGTGTCCAGGGCTTCAAGCTAGAAATATGTCTGTAATTGTCTTTTGTCTTTATTTTCTAATTCATATTTAGGGGCTTTAAAGATCTTTTGTAACAGGACTCTTGTTACATTTAATAAGTGCCATGTTGATTGGCGTACTCTAAGTAGCCTTTTCAGTTTGCCTGTGGGGAAATTTAATATAAAAACATTCAACATTCTTTTATTAGTGTTTTTTACTATTCCCAGTCCCATCAGACCTTTGGTGCAAGCAGTGTATTATTGAAAAGCTTATCTGTAAGAAGTGAGCCAAGGGGAAATTCAGCCTTTATTAATATTGACATCATGTTCCTGCACAATGGCTGTCTAAAGAAACTTTTCAATTGGATTTCAACTGCTTTGATACAGCATAAATGGAAACAACTGAATGCATGATTTAACATAGAACAGTGAAAAATGTTGCAGCCTATGTGCTCTAACTTAGGGCATGCGTTCAAAGATACTACGTGGCTGTATTCTGCAATATTTCCAGTCAACTTTTAGTTGGGAAAGCAGAAAAAAGATGATTAAAAAATGTTTTTTGCTTTAAAACAGACTCCATTTAAAATGAACTTGCATTTTGGCATTTTTAAAAAAACAAAGTCCTGAGGAGAGAGATTAGGTCTGTGAACTTGGTGAAGGGATTCTGGCCCTGTCTCCCTTAAAAACCACTGTGCAGCTTCAGGCTAATTGTTTAATGGACCAGATTTCCTGGCAAGGCAAAAATTGCATAGGATTTGGAGTTGGGAAGATTTTATAGACTGGGCTGTGCTAAC
Source organism: Psittacula echo (assembly GCF_963264785.1). Taxonomy (NCBI): domain Eukaryota; kingdom Metazoa; phylum Chordata; class Aves; order Psittaciformes; family Psittacidae; genus Psittacula; species Psittacula echo. Next base: position 85,403,408 of record NC_137736.1, on the reverse strand, counting down.
AGAACTCTAGCTTCAAGCAAAAATCCCTGAAAAGGACATATTTCCTGATAATATATGTTAAGAGAACTAGGGTTATATATTTTTTAACATTTTCATAAAGCAAAAATATATATAACATTTAAATTATAGGTAGGATGAAAACTGTATGGACTTGGTTTTAGCACTGGTTTTTTTGAAAAGAAGAAAAGAGAAGAGGAAGAGCTGACAGCACCCGACAAGAAAAAGGGAGACCTAATCCAGCTACTTTCTCATGCTGAGGAAAAATGGAAGGGAGAGTTAAAGCTGAATTTCCTACACTGGGATGATACATGGGCATCACGACCTACAACACTCCTGCTGCAGGTATATCACTATTCAATGATGAATTCAAGATTTACTGGGCCAGAGATAAAGGACGTAATAAAGTCTGACTCTATAGACAGCTCACTAAAGCACTCATTCAGAAGTGCTTGGCCTCCCCAAAGCTGTAGCTATGTCTCTATTTCTGTTAGCTATTATCTAACATCTAGTGTCCTTGATAGACAATCTTCATTTCAGGTTTGGGCCATTTTAGGTTCTTGTCCTGTTTTTGGCTGAGAAGAATTTAATTTTCTTCATAATAGCTGGTATAGTGTTGTGGTTTGGATTTAGTATGAGAATAACATTGATGACACACTGATGTTTTTAGCTACTGCTAAGTGATATTTATTCTGCTTCAAGGATTTGTTTGCTTCTAACCCCACCCTAACAATGATTAGGCTGTTGGTGCACAAGGAGTTGGGAGGGATCACAGCCAGGACAGGTGACGTCAACTAACCCAAGGAATGTCCCATACCATAGGACATCCAGCTCAGCTGGGACAAGAAAGGGTGGACATTTGGAGTGATGGTGTTTGTTTTCCCAAGCAACCGTTACATGTGATGGAGCCCTGCTTTCCTGGAGATGTCTGAACCCTTGCCTGCCAATGGGAAGCAGTGAATAAATTCCTTGTCCTGCTTTGCCTTTTTGCATGGCTTTTGTTTTACCTATTAAGTTGTCTATATCTCAGCCCATGAGTTTTCTCATTTTTACCCTTCCAATTCTCTCCTCCATCCCTTCACGGGCATGTGTGAATGAGGGGCTTCTTGGGGCTTACTTGCCAGTTGGGGTTAAACCACAACATCTAGTGGTTTTGGTTTTAATTTTGTCCTTTTTTCTTTTTTTTTTTTTCCATTTCAGGAAAACACTGGTGCTTGAAAACCTATAGTCCAAATAAGAGTTTTGCATTGTGCCCCATGTATGGTCTTTTCGTGTTTTAGGCTGGTGGCTCCTGACAACCTGTTTAATGTTGTAAAAGAGTAATCACAAATGCTTTATCTCAAATGTTCTCACACTTTTCCAGTGCAAAATGTGTTATGTAGTCACTGAGGAGTCACCTAATTCATATCATAGATGGAGATCAGGTAAATGGTGGTGTTGGGTGTTGCAGACCTACAAGTAGGTTTTGATGGTGGAACCATATCATAACATGCTTTCATTACAGTGCAAACAGGCTCTTGAGGAAGGGCTGTTAAGAGTTACTGAATACATTAAAAGGAAAGATCGTTTTGTATGATTCACAGAGCTGAGTGTAGATGTTATTCCCTGCTCTCCTATTTCATTTTGCTGCTTTTTCATCGCAATATCTTTTTCAGAGGTCTCGTAAGATGGCCTCTGAGGTATGTTTTCTTCAAAACAGTCAAATGCTTTGTGAAAAAAATGAGTACTTTATGTTGTGAATTTCAAAATATTTAAGAGATAATGTCATTGGGCCTAGGGGAAGTGGAGAAGACCCAACATGACAAGCAATTTTTTTTGTCTTTAGACTTTATTTTTAGATTAGTAGGCTCATATGTCTCATTCGTAAGTGAAATTTCAACTAATAGAAAGTCTAATAGTAGCAGCAACAAAATAAATCAGGCAACAAGAAATAGCAATAAAAATATTACTTCAGTTTGTTCTCAAGAAGTCACAGATCCATGATGACAACTGTAATTTATGCAACCTATACAATATATTAGATATAGGACATGTCATGGGGCAAATGAAAAGAAACAATATGAAAGATGTAGATACAGTTCTGACATTAGTTCTACTTCCCAGAAATATTATAGTGTACTAGATTTATTACATAAATTAGTGTCATCTGAGAATAGTATTTGAGGGGGCTCTTAACCTAAAAGACATAAAAGAAAAAAAGAAAAAAAAAGGAAAAAGAAATAGAAAAAAAATAAAAAGAAAAAGGAAAAAGAAGAAGAAAAAGAAATTGATCTACTTTGTCTTCTTTTAAACCTGATTTTTGTTTTCACATAGGTAAGAAGAATGAAAACAAATAGTCATCTTCTATGCAGACTATCATAGGGATGACTGGGAAGTTCTGAATACTTGTTCCAGCTCTGAGGTCTACTGGGCTTAAGTTGCCCATGAAGATTGTTTTTGAACAACAGTATCTTAGAGCCTATGCCATTAAACTTTTCACAGCTTTGGTTTCTTGATCTGAAAAGAATTAGATGCCACTTGTGAGAGGAGGTGTAGGCGTTCATCTCTTCTTGGATCTTATTTCAAGCTTCTTAAGGTAATCATCTAAAATAATTTGAATGAATCACTTTTTGCAACTATCTCTCTCTCCGTTGTTTATAGAGGGAGCCTAGGTAACCGGCTTAGACTATGTGACTACATTTAGACAGTTGAAGAGATATGCCATGATAGATGCCTAATTTTTAGATGGCCAAAGATATAGGAGAGGAATATCTGCCTAAATGTCTACCTAATCAACAAGCTGGTGAGGAGACGAATCTCTTTTGCTGAAAAATAAAGATGTGTTACTTTCAAAAGCTAATTGGCACAAAAGTCTAAGCAGAAGAAGATACTATAAACAGCTATGGAGACATACGTCTGAAATAATACACCAATTCTAGGGACTGAACAAATACATTTTATTGTCGAACAGCAGAAGTACAAACAGAATGGGGTTCAGAAAACAATCCTACAAATGACTTCCATAAACAGCAACTGTAAATAAGTGTGAAACTTGGCAGGTCTGATCCCATTATTACACAGATTGATTTAAAAGCCAAAGAACACTTTGAAATTAGGTACTCTCTTGTTAAGTCTCCTGTGGCATTCCTTCTTTTTTCAGAGGTTATTTAATTTACAAACTCAGGACATAATACAGTATAATATCTTCTCTTTTTCAAAATATCATCCCGGATTCACATCTCCTTTCCCCAAGGACACGGTTTCTACAGCTAGGCTCTCTGGTCTTGCTGACTCCCTCATCCTATTCCAGTGCACTGTATTGGACACTAGGACACTGTATCAGGGGGCAGTATTCTGGAAAATGAGGTTTGAATTCCTTTTACAGGAGCCAGCTCAGGTTGTCACAACTGTACTGAACTTGAGTTAAGGGGAGTAAGAAAGCGGTGTATATTGCTAAATGAAAGTCAGCCTGGGAATGATCATAGAATCATAGAATCATAGAATAGTTAGGGTTGGAAAGGACCTTGAGATCATCTAGTTCCAACCCCCCTGCCATGGGCAGGGACACCCCACACTGACCAGCTATGTTCATGCTACTGAAGGCTGACCCCCTAGACAACAATTTTCTGGGAAAAGCCAAGCTGAAACCCTATGAAACAAATCCAGGGAATAAGTCAGCAATTAAACAGCATGGATGAAAGGGAACCAGCACTTCAGTGCTCTCTTCAGCCTTCTTTTAATTTAACAGTGTAGACATACTAAATAGCTTCTCATCATCATCAGTGAACTTTAAGCAGCGCATCACTCTACCCCTAATTTTGGGAACACAGTGCCAAAACATCCATTCTGGCCAGCTCAGGACAAGCTTAAATTACAAGAGTTTGGTTTCTCTCTCTTCTACATTATTCTTGTTGGGTCTAAGCTAGATCTAGTGTCAGTATAATCATACTTGCATTTGTGCCTGAGCTAATAAATCCTGCCAGATCCACGCTGTCTCTGAGCAGTCAGCCCTAGTTGTGACTGTTGACAGCACAGCTGGTCCGTAAAGCAGGTACCTGAAAACCCAGTGTGACCATATGAAGAAATGTTTGTGCCTTCTAGCCTTACATTGCATTATTACTTTACAGGCTGCATTTTTTACTTGCGAAGAAACAAAACAAAAGAGCTCCACCCTGAAATGAGAACACTTGGTTTTTGAGAATAAACATAATTACTGCCATGTATTTTAGACAACAATAAATTATAAATAGAACATTAGTATCTCACAGGAGAATTCTGTTCTTTACAGTAGTGACTGTGATTGCATACCATTCCAAGTATTTAGAAACACAATTCATGGTGTGTGGAAGAAAAAATGTTTCTATACTTAATACAGTGGACTGCACAGTACATTAAGGACTCTATGATTTCACTCTTGAGTTTTTTATAATCTCCAGATAAACTGATTTTATACAGTGGCAGAGTGTATTGTCACGAGGGATCTCTAAAAACTTTACAATACAGTTATATAAATAGTAGCTGTGAGAAATCAGTCTGAATCAGTTTCCAGAGTGACACATGAGATTCAGCACGCTCATGGTCCACAGAATTTAAATTAAGGCAATTCAAAATCTGGCCTTTTTGCTTGTTCCACAACAGGATGACAGGGATTTTTATTTGTCTTGGGACTTTCCCAAGCTTTGCCTCATGTCCAGTCAAAAATAACTTCTCCAGGTAAGATCTACCTTCATCAGATCTAAATTGAAAGCAGAATGTTGGCATACTGGGGAACAAGCAAGAAAAGGAGCAAGGGCAGCTGAAGGGCAGTTTAAGTTTGGAACTGGCAGCAACAAGCTGATAGGGACAAAAAGGAAAAGTGCCTGAACTTGCCGCCAGAGCTCAGCGTAAACAGTTTCCACCTTGACAGTGTTCAAGTAAACCTTCACTGGCTGTCTCTGGCTGTAATGTTGAGGCAAGTAGGTGTCAGCGTGGTCTGTTCAGAAGGGAGGGACATCCCTCAGCAAAAGGGCTGTAATCTTGACTCAGTGTATTTTTGTTGTGTGGTACTTCCTTCTGAAAGGCACTTCAGGCCTGCTCTTTTGGCTAGGGCTTTAAAACTGTCAGCAGGTCCCTGAAATTCATTCTTTTCCACTGATTGTCTTCTCTGACTTCAGGGAAAAGATAAAGTTCCTCTGAAGACCAAAATATACAGAGACCCTAAAAGGAAAATACATGCAATTATGTGAATGCTGTTGTATAGTGTGAGAGGGAAAAGAAGGGACGAGTTAAAGATAGTACCAAAGATGACAACTACAAATAAAGACAAACAGAGTTTTGTTATTTATTTAGCAAAGCATTGGTGTTTTCTCTAAGTCCCTCCTTCTGTGAAATAAGAATAATAAGTTTGATTAACACAGTTAAAAAAATGAAAGCAGAGAGTTAAGAATTTTGCAGGGTAATATTCAAGCTGTGGAACCCTGTACTGCAAAAATGGAAATAGAAAATTCTTTTCAGGAGATTTTTCTTCCTAGACAACTTTCTGGAAAGTACAAAAATTCACACACTCATAAAAGGTTATTATTACAAACTCAAGACGTCATTTACGATTAATAAATACCAAAATACATGTGTCCAGTTCTGTCATGGAGCGCAGCATGTTTCTCACACTAGAAAATACAATTTCATAAAAAGGGAAATTTTTAATTGCAATCTAGAAATCTTACAATTTTATGGTGCTATTTTTCTAATAGTTTAAACCATCAAGTTTTTTCAACCCTAAACTCCAACAAAATCCCCTTAATCGGAAGTTAGGACTCATGAACAACAGACTTGTAAGATTGTTAAACCACACACAGAAAGCTACTAATGAGAGTGTTAAAGTTCCCAGCAAATTAGCCTAAAGGTATTTTATTATATATGAAAGCATTCTGCTAACTTCTAATGATATCTTGGAAGAAAGTTTTTAAATCCCTGAAAACTAAACAGCAGCTGAAAAACTAGAAAACCTAAAAACCATTACAGATCATCATAATGCAGACTTGGATAAAACAGGTTAGCTCGTAAATCAGAGCTGTAGAATCCACTGCAGGATAAGTAAAACAGCGGAAGCAGTACTGTTTGCAAAGGAACTCTAACTCCAAACAATGCGTCTCACCAATGGAAAACAAACACATTAAAAGAAAGGAAATTAGTGAAGTCATTACACAAACCCAGCTGGGAACCCAGCTGTTTAAAGATGAAGCAAGCTCTCTAATTCTTGATCTTTGGGAGTGTCTAATTAGAAAACAAACTAAAAAGTTATTCTCTAAGACAGTATTAAAATAAAAAGAGAAAGAAAGCTTCCTCTCAGAATTAGATTCCTCTGCGGTGACAGATCAGGGTTTAGAAGTCTGAATAACCAAGCAAAAGATAAATGTTACAGCTGCAGAGTTATGGCATCAATTATACTTAAATAAGAGCTTCAATATACACAAGCATAATACTATGAAGTACATCTGAACAGCTTTTGTTTTGCATCTTACCTGTTATGCTTTTACCCCACTGTTTAAAACATTAAACAGATAGATTGCAAGCCTACAGTGTTAATAACTTTCCTTGAACAAACTAATCAGGAAAGTACTGCAGTTAAGAGTAAAATGGTAAATTTACTGAGGACCACAGACCATGAACTTTTGCCCAGGGACACCTTACTTGCAGGAGATGGAGCAAAATATGTGTGTTTTTTTGAATATTGCAATTGAATTGCAAAAGAATATTGCAAGCATAAGGATCAGAGTGACAGAGACAGACATGAGAGGATAAAGGAGACTGGATTGGGAATAATACAGATAAGGGTACCCTGACTGGGGAATAAGCATAATATTACTTTTGACCACATGCATCTAGCAGTTTTAAGACTTTTGAGAAGATAAATGTGAAGACAGAAAGATTTTCTGAGACAGAGAACCACCTGTGTAATCGCTCTTCTATTCTGGGATATTTGTCATTAGACTCAGTAGGAATGCTGAAGGTGTTTGAGACCCTTTTCTCAACTGAGTTCAAAACTGACTTCAAATGGATATTGTCCCCACAATGCTCTTAAGTGGAATTTGTTAGAACATTTTATTTATTTGTTTTTAATGTTACATCACACTATATGCTTCTTACACCATCAACACCTCTTCACTGTTGTTATTATTATTCTTCATTATACCTCATCTACTACACAGGCATAATTTATGTCAGTGTAACAGTCATGTTTAAACTGCAGTTGTAAAACAATTCCCCCAGTATGATTTGGTTCTAGAGTGCTGAATTACTAATGCAATCACCAAGAATCCAGTAGCAAAGTAATGTTTAAAGTTTCCATTGATTTAGTGCAAGGGAAGGATCTCAAGGCATCAAGAATGGTGTATATATATATACATGCATTTATATATACATGCATATATATATGTATATAAAGTTATGTAAGGCATGACTGTACAGTGAAACTCTTTTAATGAGCACTGACTTTTTAAGAATGCTATGTGTAAGCTGAACATTAAGCCAATGCTTGAGTATATTGAAGATAATATAATTTGTATAATTTTACATTATATGAATAAAACTTTAATTTGGTATAAAAAAGAAAGCATGTGGGTTCTTTTTTTTTTTTTTTTAAAAAAAAAAAAAAAAAAAAAAAAGCATTATCCATCACTGACTGGTTAATCTGCTGGTTAAATTAATTGAAGGTATTTTATTAAAATTCCTTGCCAGCATGTGATGGCTTCCTCTCTACATTGGTTCAGCCATTCACTAAATTAAAATCTATCTTCTTTTTGAACTTCCAGCCTACCCTTTTGCCTGGATAAAATGTGGTTTACCTCCATATCACAAAGCTTTAAGTTTAGAGAAAATCTTCTAGGATGCAAAGGCCTGACAGCCTTCTATTTCCTTTTCCATATATGTAATGTTTAAGCTGTTTAGCTTGATCTTTCAGTCCCCACTGATGCTTGATTGTCTTCTTTGTCAGGAAGCAAGATGCACAAGTAATCCTCCTGGTGGTCAGAGAGACTTCCATGATTGTGAAGTGGCCATTTTTCAGATTTCAGGGCCATGTTGTAGCAGATAATTGTGAGCAAGAACAACTTGGGCAAAATATTTATTGAGATGGCCCATTGCAGTATAGCCTTCCTGGAGGTCCTCCAGAAGCAGTTCAGCCAAGGAAAGCCTCACTTTGAGCCTTACCTTTACAAAACTGTCCTGAATAATTCTGTAAAATGCACAGATATAGAAATATTTAGATATTGCAGTGTTAGAGAACTGCTACTTGGGGTGTTTACGAAATGTTGATCATTAACTAACATTAATTAACATTCTTACAGGAACCAGTAAACTTGGTGGGCATCTGAAAGAAGACCTGTCATAGAATCATAGAATAGTTAGGGTTGGAAAGGACCTTAAGATCATCTAGTTCCAACCCCCCTGCCATGGGCAGGGACACCTTACACTAAACCATGCCACCCAAGGCTTCATCCAACCTGGCCTTGAACACCGCCAAGGATGGAGCATTCACAACCTCCCTGGGCAACCAATTCCAGTGCCTCACCACACTAACAGTAAAGAATTTCTTCCTTATATCCAACCTAAACTTCCCCTGTTTAAGCTTTAACCCGTTACCCCTTGTCCTGTCACTACAGGCCCTGAGGAATAGTCCCTCCCCAGCATCCTTGTAGGCCCCCTTCAGATACTGGAAGGCTGCTATGAGGTCTCCACGCAGCCTTCTCTTCTCCAGGCTGAACAGCCCCAACTTTCTCAGCCTGTCTTCATATGGGAGGTGCTCCAGTCCCCTGATCATCCTCGTGGCCCTCCTCTGGACTTGTTCCAACAGTTCCATGCCCTTTGTATGTTGAGGACACCAGAACTGCACACAATACTCCAAGTGATGTCTCAGGAGAGCAGAGTAAAGGGGCAGGATCACCTCCTTCGACCTGCTGGTCACGCTCCTTTTGATGCAGCCCAGAATACATTTGGCTTTCTGGGCTGCGAGCGCACACTGCCGGCTCATGTTCATTTTTTCATCAACCAGCACCCCCAAGTCCTTCTCTGCAGGGCTGCTCTGAATCTCTTCTCTGCTCAACCTGTAGCTGTGCCTGGGATTTCTGTGACTCAGGTGTAGGACCTTGCACTTGGCATGGTTAAACTTCATCAGGTTGGCATCAGCCCACTTCACAAGCGTGTCAAGGTCCCTCTGGATGGCACCTCTTCCCTCTGGCGTATCAACCGAACCACACAGCTTGGTGTCATCGGCAAACTTGCTGAGGGCTCAGTCAATCCCAGTGTCCATGTCACAGAATCACAGAATCACAGAATATTAGGAATTGGAAGGGACCTCAAAAGATCATCTAGTCAAATCCCCCTGCCGGAGCAGGAACACCTAGATTAGGTTACACAGGAAGGTGTCCAGGCGGGTTTTGAATGTCTCCAGAGAAGGAGACTCCACAACCCCCCTGGGCAGCCTGTTCCAGTGTTCTGTCACCCTCACTGAGAAGAAGTTTCTTCTCAAGTTTAAGTGGAACCTCTTGTGTTCCAGTTTGAGCCCATTACCCCTTGTCCTATCATTGTTTGCCACCGAGAAGAGCCTGGCTCCATTCTTGTGACACTCCCCCTTTATATATTTATAAACATTAATGAGGTCACCCTTCAGTCTCCTCTTTTCCAAGCTAAAGAGACCCAGCTTCCTCAGCCCTCCTCATAAGGGAGATGCTCCACTCCCTTAATCATCTTTGTCGCCCTGCGTTGGACTCTCTCCAGCAGGTCCCTGTCCTTGAACTGAGGGGCCCAGAACTGGACACAATATTCCAGATGTGGTCTCACCAGGGCAGAGTAGAGAGGAAGGAGAACCTCTCTTGACCTACTGACCACCCCCCTTCTAATACACCCCAGGATGCCATTGGCCTTCCTGGCCACAAGGGCACAGTGCTGGCTCATTGTCATCCTCCTATCAACCAGGACCCCCAGGTCCCTTTCCCCTTCACTGCTTTCTAATAAGTTATTCCCCAACCTGTACTGGAACCTGGGGTTGTTCCTACCCAGATGTAACACTCTACACTTTCCCTTGTTATATTTAATCACATTTTTCACGGCCCAACTCTCCAGCCAGTCCAGGTCACTGACAAGATGTTGAACAAGACCGGTCCTAACACCGATCCCTGAGGGACACCACTTGTTACTGGTCTTCAGCCAGACATCGAGCCACTGACCACAACTCTTGACACAGTTCTAGCAAAAGAGTATGTTTCTGTGTTTTTAATGCATCCACTGACCTCTTCTTTGAAAGAATTCAGTGCTCCATAGAAAAAACAATTTGGGATTTAAAACAACAGGTTAATATTCAGTACCTTCACAGAAAACCACTGCTCAAGATAGAGTATTTGAATTTTTATTTGGATGAGAATTGGCTCTTCTTGTAAGCTTTCAAAGAACTTTTAAAGAAAACTGACTCTGCCAGGAATGAAATGAAAGAGGTCATCTCAAAATAATTTGCAAACTAAGATAGGTTGGTAAAAAATTATATTTCTTGATAATGATGTAGTTCAAGGGACAAAAGTGCACATGAATTTTTTGTAAAGTACAGGGCGTTTCTGCACAATTCCGCATAAGAATTGTGACTGACTATGGTTCCTAAATTATACCTTCAGCTTGTTATTCCATTTTTTTGTCTTCCACCTATAACTTTTTTATATTTAAATATTTTGATCTTTCTGATTTTCTTCCTTTTACCTGTTTTAACTTGCCTAGCACTTGTTTGTCATTACTTAGTAAGAATGAAATCTCTCCAGGGCAGGGAACTTGTCTATTTATTTTTATAGAATTCTGAATAACTTTATAGTATTATGTAAATGATTTTATTTTTAAAATAATAATGCTTTCCTATCAAGAATGATTTTGAGGTTTGTACTCAATTTTTATTTATTACACTCCTCATGTTGTTGCCAAGTTTGGTATTTTTTCATGCATATTCAAATACTTACCTTTCCTTATTGAATGCCTAAATTAATTTAGTTTGCTAAGCAGATGTTTTTCCTATGAGAAGTCCCAATTGCAGAGGTCAAAGCCATAGGCCAACTGGAGGTAATTAGAATTTTACTTTTTACTTCACCGGCGACAAGATTTCACCCACAACAGCAGGTAGTGATCTCTGTGCCATGACCTGCTATTAAGCTGATTGTAAATCAATCTCTGATTCCAGTTGCCATCGAATGAGGAAGAATCTATGAACTACTGTCCTTCTTCCTTCATTTGATTGTGTCAAACTAGTTCCATTATACTTGGTATGACTTACTTCCACTTTTAACATTTTCTTACTTACAGTATCCTTTTTTCTTTTCCATTATGCTCATAATTTTAACAAAAAGAATGGTTTTGCCTGACATTCTCCCTTTGGCAAATGCACCTCCGCTATTGCTCTGAGCATGCTTCTCTTACGCCTTAGTTTTCTTTGGTTTTTTTCCCACCACCCTTCTTTTAGTGATCTTAATCTTCTCATTCCCAAATTTTTTACATTTTAAAATCTTAGTGCTTCCACGTCTGCCCACCTCACCTCCACATTGTCTAATAACAGCATTTTATTGCTTTAAATTCATTAGGTTAAAAAAAAAAAAAAAAAATCAAAAAAACCCACCATCTCATGAAGAAGCTAAATATTATTATTACCCTTACTTTCTAAAGAGGAAAGCAAACCAGAAAGACAAAGTGATCAGACAAAACAAGAGGAAGAATCAATGTTTAGATCTGGGATTAGCACATAGAAGACAGTCTGTAACTTGCCTTGTGGGTCTCATTTTCTTGTACTGTTGGGGTGCATCTTCCATGGCCATGGGATACTGTTGCCAACTAGGCTGAAGCAAACAACAGCCACATTGTCATTTTGCAGCAGTTTGGGTTGTTTCCACTGCTTGCAGCTTACAGAAGGGTTTCTATGAAATCAGGAATCAAGTATAAATTACACTGAATGGACTGAGACTAGTTTTGGGAGTCACAGCATTCAGAAATTCAAGAGGGCCCAGGCTTCACAGACATCTAAATGTGTCTCTGACATACAGACTTAACAATATTCACTGGCAGTCTCTACACAGACTATATTGTATCTCTGTTTTGGGGGAACTTCCCCCTTTCACAAACCCAAAGAAAAATAAATAATAAAAAATTAAGTTCTTCTCCTAAGTAATTTCTTAACAAGTGTGATTGCTTGTAAGACTATTTTCCACCCTATTTTGTTAATACCTGAAAGAAAGAAAAGCTAAGAATTATTTTATGAATTTTGATGTATTTTTACTGGCAATGGGTTCACTTTATACTAACACAAATATAGGCTGTTACTTTGGGGGTGGAGGGGAGAGTTAATTTCAATAAAACTGAAGAATAACCATCAAGGGTATTTGTTTCTTTTAAACATTATACACAGCTGTTGTAAAGTTGGCAAAGATGTGTGCCAGAAAGCTACATGTCTGATACTACAAACTGTTTGTTTCACCCTTTATTCAGTAACAGCTGGTAAAATGGTATTTAAGAACAGTTTTGATTTAATCTAATGAGAAACTATGTTGCGATGTACTGTACTGCCTGCAGAAAATAATTGGACAAACATTGATTTTTATGTTGCTATAATAGTTCCATTTTCGATAAATAGGAATTTATATGCATAGTTATTTGCTACCATTCCTCTCTCCATATACAGGCTAGAGATTTTGCTTGCAAACAAAACAAACCAAATAAAACAAACCAGTCTTGAAGTGAAGTTTAGCTATTCAAGAACTGCCAGAACTGGAAAAGATCTCCCTTAAGATTTCAGTTTTATATTCAACTGACATTAGACCAAGCCGGTGTCAAAGGGAACCAGACGGTGAGATCTACAGAGAGTCAGATAGAAATTAGAGCACACCAGTACTGGGGAAAAAAAAAAGAGGAGCATAAATAGAAGACATGAAGTGTAGCATAAACCCGACTTTGCTGTTCAGTTTCATATATACACCAAGTATCATTTGAATTATTAAATATGTGATTTATGTATTTTAAGAATGCCATAGTTTTTAAATACACTAAGACAAGATAACAGACAAAATATAGTATTCACAAGGGTTCTGAATTTAACTCAAACAGCTGTTTTCTTTCACTGATTTGAATATCACTAGAATTTTGCTTAATTTACATCACTGTAAATCAAGGTCAGAATCAGGTCTGAAAGTATATATTTCCTGAGAAACAAAGCAAGCAATGAGCCGGACACTCAAACATTCACACTAATTAACTGTTACTTACCCTATCATTTAGCACTACAACTAGCACTATCAAAGACAAAGCTGGGCACCCATCTGAGAATAATTCATTCAGTGGATCTTTCCTCAATGTACAAATCACACAACATGTCATTCCTTCTCCCTCAACAGTGTTCTTACTTTGTCCCAAGAGGCTTTGCATTCTTAAGCACCCTCAATATCCTCAGGCACACAACAGTTCTCCTCAGCTTTACGTTATAAGTAATTTATCTTGTAGATGTCAACGCTAGTCCTCACATCAATTCAGACCCTTTGAACTGAAAATACACAGAAATAGGAAATAGAAATGTAGTATAAAAATCACAGAGAGTCTTTCCAGGAAGAAAATATGACCAACTGACAGGGGAGCATCAGAGAAGCTGGACCAAAGCAACATGGTGGTGAATCAGACTGTGACACTTGGGCTGGTTGTCAGGGATCCATCCCTAGATGTACCAGCTTAGCCACAGCCATATTTATTCTTCCTTCTACTTAATGCTTGATTTTTTTTCTTTTTCTCCTAATTTTAATCATGATTATCCACTTCTGTCCTCATGAATTGGAATTTTATCTTCTCTCTACTTTCCTGTGTTTTTGAAGAACCTTCTTTTTGGGAACTGTTTCTTCTGTCTTCTGTGAACACAATTTTAATTATGATTTTCTGCAGTGGAAATGAATTTGACTTCTATTCCTGTAGTTTCTCTTTTGAACTTAATTTTCTCCTGGTGAGCTACAGCACTGTGAGTTGTCCATACTTTATCTTGCTTCCATTGTACAGAGTAAAAAGATTTTCTGTTGTGGGAGCACATCATTTCCTAAACGGATGTAACTCATTTGAACTTGTTTTGGAACTACAGAAATCACTTTGTTCCTTCTAATACAGCCTAAAGAAGCCATAAACTGAATATGAATTGCTTCAGGCTTTTCTCTGCTC